>NC_072732.1:70911711-70924211 GCF_026930045.1 Uloborus diversus | reverse complement strand
CGAAGTAGCATGGTACTTCTCTAAGACGTTGTATTCTATAGGAAAAATGTGCAGTAACAATTTAAATTTTTTTATTATTAGATTGATGAAAAACTCAATCTCACGTTATGGTGAAAATCTTTTTTTTTTTCTTTTAAAGTGAAAACCTCTCTTATTAAAAATATGAAAAACGTAGGAACCATAAAACATCGTTGTCTTAAAACGTATTTTTCTTTTATTTTACAGGTAAGGGAAAAAAATTTACCTAAGTGCACTACTTGTTTCTCTCAAAAAGTGACTTCTCCGAAGCACAAGTATGGAGCATGTGTTATTGAACTTTTTTTATCAGTGCTTAAAAAACTCTTTCCCGTATCAACCTAACGTACACCAATATAAAAACATAAGGATTTTTTTTTCAACATTTTTTTTTTCGCGTCAATTAAAAAGATCATTTATTTCACAAAAAGTTTTATGCTGCCTTTTTGAAATTACATGAATTTAATACAGCTTGTCCTTAAACTAATGTTTTTTAGACACATCAGAGTCCAAATTTCAGTAAAAATAAAACGTAGAACAATTTCATAATGAAACATACTCAATATGAATTAATTACTTATATGGGCATCAGCTCTGCGTTAATCACGTTAAATAAATATTAAACTTTAACACTGCACAGAAAGTTAATATGATCGACATAATGATCATTTTAATACCTTTCAAACCCATTAACAAGTATTAAGTAGGGACCACATGAGAATCAGAGCAAATGAACGTCCTCTCAATCGCATCTCACGTTTATCTTTTGATGGTAAAAGGTTTTCTTTTTTATCCATCTTTTTTCCCTAACATTTATTAACGATAAAACGTATGCCTTCCAAAGACTAAAACAGCATGTGTCCATTGTCCGGAAAAGAGAAAAAATGTTGGTTATTATTTCATAAGCTGGACAAACACACGTATTGCTGAATCATCAAGCCAACATAAGCTTCCTTCGGGAGTCTAATGGAAAAGTTGTAATTCAAGGCACCAGACCTATAACCCGATCTCGACGAATGAGACATAAAATAGACGTTAATCTACGCCTTCTGGTTTCTGAGTGGTCAAAACCCTTGACCTGGAATGATTGATACCTACTTCAATTATTTCGTGTCATTGTTCTCCCAAGCTTGAAATAAATACCGCTAGAAAAGAATTCATTTGGGCCATTTCTTGGTTCTTTCTAATAGTTTTGGGGAGAATATTTTTAGACAAATTGTAAACAAAAAATATTGTTTCATTAAATATATATATATATATATATACAAATTATAAATAAAAAATATTGTTTTATTTCTTGTTACATTTGTAATATTTCTAAAAGCTATGTTTAATTTTACAGAGCTTAAAAAGCTTCAACAGCATATTTCTTGTCTCTTTTTTTTGTTCATTGGAACCATTTTGAAATAAAACGTTGAGAACTAGGCGAGCTATTTTTTTTCAGAGAGCCCAATACATTGTGACATTTTTACGTACTCTTTCTTTTACGTTACTTATCGGCTTTTGTGCAATTTTATATATTTCGTTCAACTTGTTGAAAGCAGAGTCGAAAAAAACTGACTTTGACTTATTTTTTCCAAAGTCAGTCCAACTCTGTGTTTTGTCTGATCTGCTGAATCGGAGTGGAAGGACATACTTCTGAAATTTTGAAACCTCTGTCTTAGGATCTTTTACCCCAACTCAGTCTGACAGCCACTATGCAGCCCATATTAATAGTATTAATTAGCTGTTTAGTAAGCAAGGTGGCGTATTAACATACACTATATACATAAAAAATAATTAAGGAAGAGTAAGAAAATAAAAGTGAAATGTGCGAAATACGCAGACGGCACGAAACGTTACTAAAAGGAATATATTTTTTTGGAAGCAACAATGTATATTTAAGAAATAAATAAATAAAAGAAGTAAATTAATAAGATGTGTTCTCACAAAACTTTCGGCTCGCGATTTTTTAACAGCACTTTTAATCTAACTTCAATAAATTAGCAAATAAAATGCACTTAATATTTAAATAGAAAAGCAGACGATTTTTGCATACGCGGACTAAACCATTTAATTTTGCCTTTAAACAGTACCATTCCTTTAAGCTACGTTTTAGAGTTTCATCACAACTGCAGCGCTATTGTATAAGAAAAGTTTGCGCAAGATCCGCTCCGGTTTTGCTTGCTTACCGTTGAATGTTTACCGAAAACCACAAGCCCTAACCCCGGCTTATAGAAACTGCAAACAGAAGCATTTTTACTGAACGTTTTTCTGCGTGGATTGGCAGTTTGTGGAGGAAAACCAGAATGCGGGTATTTTTCTAAGAAACAGTGCACATGTAAATACTTTTGAGAGGAGCAAAATCCGTGGTGAGAATTTTTTGCTACTAGGATGTGTTTGCATCCATGTCAGCGATTTAAACCTTTCGCAGTGTAAAACGGCACAGAGAAATTTTTTGGTAGCAATAAAATTAATGTATTGGAAAAGAAGAATAACACATAAAATGATGCTGCGGAGTAATTCGAAGTGACGTATTGAAATACTTTTATGTATGCCTGTACGTACTCTAACTAACTATAATTATAAGCAGTTATAAAGATCATATTTTTTATTTGCGTCGGTTTCTCAGTTGAATTTTGGGAGATAAAGCATATATTTTATGCACCTACAGTCATACATGATCCTAAGGTCAGCGAATAATTTAGACGAGCTGACAAATCAAATGAAGATCAAACATTTTGGATCGGAGCGCATGTTTGACTGACTGTCTTTTCTGGCGAGTTATCGCGTTTGGTGATTTTTCTCTGCAAGTAATTATTTGCGGCACATGCGTGAATTCTTTATTAAATAAAATATTATTTTAAGCCAACTTGGCAAAACCCGAACTTTGCTGTAGTAACCTTAGCTCGGCAACAATAAAAGATTCAATTCAAAATGTTGAAACTTAAGCTGATGCGTGGCTCTACATCATCCAATATGGTCACACTTATCATCACCATTTACAACTGACGATGAGTTAAATAAAGTAAAAACTATGTGAGCAAACAAACGTCTCTTAAAATCACGAGCTTTTACTGTGTACATCATTATTGTGTTTTAATTAAACAAAAGAAAATATAGTAACAGCTTAAGCCATAACTGAACGTGCCTACTTCATTGTATATATCAATAGCGATATTTCAACACCGTTCATATATCTCTATGGAATGGCTGAAGGATTCAAGTTATTAACAATATGCGTTTCTTATATTTAAAACATATTCTCACTTTTATGCAAAAAAAAAAAAAGAACGTAGTGTAAAAATATAATAAAGTCATCATGCAGTTTCTTTATTATGGATTCATCAGTCTGAAACAATCAATAACCGAGCTGGAAGAGGCTGATCTCTTAGTGAAGCTCAATGAGAGGACATCTGTCCTCTTTTTCTGGGACAGTTCTCTTTATTGTGGCTAAAAATTTAAACAGAACTGTTGATATTATTAAAATTAAAAAAAATAAAGTAAATACTATCAACGGGTTTAATTTTTAGGGATTCTTGTTCCCTCACTAATCAGAGGTTTTGTTTTTTCGTTAATATTGTCGGTTCCAGTTTTAATAACTTTTGGGCTGCTCTTCTTTCCAAGGAAGATTTATAGGTTCTGCTAAATACATTTTAGAACTATTGTATAAAGTTAAATTTTCCTATTTCGGTTATACTTACCCTTATTTAATCTTTAAAATATTGTAAGCATTGGCATTCGACCTAAATTCCTTTAGGTCGGTTAAACTTTCCCAACTTTAAAACAGTTTAAAAGTTGGGGTAGCCTCCGCAGTGTTGCGGTACACATTTTAAAAGTTAATGTGATTTTTAGAGGCAGCGCTGACATTTTTTTGGAACTGTTGTCATAACTCTTTTAAGAACTAATGTCTTTTTCGACGCAAAAATTTTAGTTACTAATGTCCCTACTGCAATGATGTTTTTCAAACTGCTTTCATTATTGGAAAAGCTTTCATACCTGAATTATTTCATTCTTACCTGAGGGTCAAACATGATGTATCTTTACATATCTTTTATTGTCGAGGCAGACCGTGCAACGCCGTGCGGTGCAGAAAGGTTCGTTATAAATCAGCAAAAAATGTCGCATAATATTTGGGTCTAATCTAATGATAGTGCTTGATGAAATACTGCAATTAAATATAAATAAGTATATCGTTAAAAAATCTTCCTTATATCTACATCTCCTTACAATTCAAATATTGCAACTAAAACACATAAAAAGAAAAAGAAGAGAACAGAAAAAGAAAGAAAAAATATTTTTGTAAAATCTATTGAAGCAAAAAGAAAAAAACTGTATTAAGTATCTGCATTAAATTTTTCTCATACTTGAAAAAAAATTTCTAAGTACCATCCAAATACGCAATCATTTGAAGACTTTTCAGAATTGTAAAAGAAAATTTCCCATCGGAAAGATTTAAAAAAAGAAATCCTATAGAAATGGCTTTAAAGAAAGGAAACTAAATGCATTTTGTCAAGTACAAAATTGAGTGATGTTTGTGGAGTTCTCAATAACTTCATTACAGGAAACGACTGTAGGCTTTTATGATGAAGAACATACTATCAAGTAGAAAACGAGTGTTTTTTGTAAGGAAAAAAAAACAAAAAAATAAAAAATGATAGAGACAGAAATGGTTTGTATCACAAATAGCAAAGATGTGTTTTTAATCCCTGAATGAAATCGCTCTAACAATATTTAGTGTGATACTTTTAAGTGAAATATAAAACTTATTGCTCTATTTAACATAATTTTGCTTTCTTTGTAATCAATGTAATTTTATAACAGAACCTTTTGCAAACATTTGGAAAAACTTGAAAATCCTTTGAAATTTTAGGACTACAAAAAGTTGAACCTTTTCTAATGGCCATAAGGAAGCGTAAACATCGTTGACTTTATATTTTTCAAAGACAAAAGAGTGATTATAAGAAATATAATATTTAAAATTAATTGTATATTTCAGAAAATCCTTTGTTAACAAGAAACTTAGAAAAGTAGTTTTTCAGTTGAGTGTGATATCCACTTTCAAAAATAAGAGGATCATTCGTAAAGTACAAAACATTTTGTGCTGTCGACGGGTGCGTTTCCCTATCACCGCTACCGCGTAAATATTGACCTTGACATTGCTTCGCTTCAGTTAGGCATTAGCCACGATCCCCTATGACCAGTTATTGCTTAGCTGTGCGACTTTAAAATATTCGTGACAATTAAAGAGCATGCCAAATGTGAGTTCGTAGTGTCATAAAATTTTTGAAAGCAAGAAGAATGCGACCAATAGAAATTTGCAGAAAAAATTACTGCGGCGACTTTTACTTATTCCCGAAATTGAAATAATTTTCGGTTGAAAAGCGTTATGTCAATGATGATTAATTTAAAGAAGCTGTTAATGACTGGTTCAACATCTAGGTAGCCATTAAGTATGCAGAAGGCGTAGAAAAAACTTTCAGTGTGCTTTTTCAACTTGTTAACATCTAATTTGAGTTAATTTTTTGTAAATACGTCCGTTTTAATGCAATTATAAGAAAATAAAATAGGACTTTGCTTTTTTTAACCTATTTTTGCTATTTTTAAGTTAACATATATTTTGTTTTATTTATTTATTTTTTCCCCTTCTAGCTTTGTTTTTTTGTTTAACTTTTGTTTTTTATTTTATTTTGTGTCCCAATCTCCTCTACTTTAACCCTTGAACTGCTACCTTGCATTTTTTATACACATTTTGTCATTTAACATAATAGTTATTTATATACACACATACACACTTGTATAAAATAATTTTTCTATGATAATATTTTTTCTACGATCAGTTCACCTCCTTCTACCCCCCCAACCTCCGTCCCTCACCCCTATTCTCTTTTATCATCAAAGATAGTTGAAATCAGGGGCGCCGACTTGCAAAAATTATTGAGGGGGCTAGACATCACAGGGGGCTTAGGGGGTTATGTACTTCCACGGAGGTTCCCCCCCCCAATAAAGGTCAGATTTTTGTTCCTGAAAATGCCAATTTACATATTTTCTGGTGTGTATAATTTAAACAAACAAATGTGGTATGGCGTTTTCAAAGTAAAACAATCTAAAAATTGGTATACAAATTTTCTGTTTCAACTAGATCATGTCACTTGTCTTAGTAAGAGACATTTTCTTGTTCATTTTTACGGGGAGTCGTGCAGTGCCGTAGCTAGGCATTGAAAAAGGTAGGGCACTTGACTTGCATAGAAGAGCACTCCCAGAGACGCGGACTAAAAATAATATATTGTGTGTGGGGGGGGCATACCGGAGGGTCTTGCAGCGGGAAATTTTCTAAAATTGAGATGAAAAATAGTGAGTTTTAAAGCATTTCAAAGTTATATAATGAACATTAGAACCGCGAAAACTCGACAAACCTGAAAAATTTTTTGGCTTTGAAAAAAGGAAAAAATAAATACAAACATGCACAATATTCTTTGTAAAAAGGTAATTTAATTTACACATGTTTTTAAGACCAGTTTTTTTTTTTTTTTTTTTTCATTAGTGATATCGGCTAACATACTCATATGTAAACGCAAGTCTCTCAATGTCTAGGTCATTTTTGAAAAGCAGTTGATTTTTCAAAATTTGTTTCACCTCTGTTTAACAAAAGCAAGCACTCGTGTTCAACTGCAATAACCTGTGGGAGTTCAGTTGATGTAAACCGCCCAATAATGCAAGATTGCGCAATTTCGCAAACTTCATCAATGTATTGTCTTGTAGTGCTTTGGGATTTCCTATTCCTATTCCTATTCAGAGTCACAACTGACTACAACTGTATTTATGTCGAGGACTGCATACTAAGTGCCTTGCCTCCATTATTTTATATACCGATAAATGGCAGCACCATCACCGGATTGAACAGTTAATGAGAATTTAGAACTAGTCCAGGAGCTAATAGCTACCTGGTGCACCCCCAGAGGTATTGTTTCACTTGGAGGACATTGAGACCACGAGCATATTTAACGTCGCCCAGTCCCCTTTAATGACGACGGTGGATCTTCGACCATCGAGGTTCGAACTCCGGACCCTCCGGCCCCGAATCCGACACTTTACCGATCGGGCTACCACGGCCCCTTTGGGATTTTGAAAGTGTGCGGTGAGCTGGCTTCGTTGTTTTCATACTTCTTTGGTATACGTCGGTTCTGAGGAAACGAAGGATGTTGAATTTGTTTATTTTGTGAAGGTTTTTCTTTTAAACACAATACCCAAAAGTATTCAAAACTATCACGCCTCTCATTTAATATACAAATCAAACCCTCGTATATTTTTTCCAGATCAGCAACACTTAGATGAGCGCGTCGCATCGCTGCCCACCAGCAACTGACTTGACCCGTAAGTTCGCGCACTGGGACAAATTCTAAGTGTGCTTGCAGCACCGTAACACTATCATTATTCACACCACTCGTTTTCAGTTAACCTGCTTACTACCGCAATAATTATTTGTTTTAACTTGTTACTGAATGTATTTAACAAGAAAAGCTATCTTCAAAGAAAGAAAATAAAAGTTAAATTTATGAGTTTAGAAAGCATAATATAACTAATAACTTTCTTGATTTATTGGGGGGCTCTGCCCCCTCAAAAATATTTTTGAGGGGGCTTGGGCCCCCTCAGGCCCCATGGAGTCGGCGCCACTGGTTGAAATGTTTATAAGATAAAAATTTTTAAAAAATGAAGGGTTAACCTTTGAAATTATTTTTAAATAGCTTATTAACTTTACTTCTTATCCTTAATTAACTTAAGATGGCCTAAATTCGCAGTTTTTTTTATTTTTCTAGATCCTCCCGTTTTTACCTTTACATCACCAAAGTCTTAAACGTTTTGTCAAAGCTTCAATTTCAATAAATTTGCGGAGAATTTCTCCTTACTCGTTTTCCTGAACATAAAAATTTCCCCAAAATTGCGTTTTTTAGACTTGAATCGGGTAAGTTTTAAATGGAAAGCACCGATAAGTCCGTTTAACTCAGGCTGTGGCTCCTGTACCTAAACATAATGCACTTTTGATTTATTCACTCGTTTTTCATTAAAACTTCAGATAGATTGTTTTGTTATAATATCATTAGGTTGTTCATGTTTTATAAATGAATCAAGGTATTTTTTCAAAATATTATTTTTTATTTATATTTAGAACAGCAGAAAAATAAATTTAAATAAGACCTATAAGGCATTTTACTCAGAGTTATATTTTGAACCAGCGAATTTACACATTTTGTTTCTAAACCTCTATTCCTCACATTTTTTGGCTGGATATTTGTACTGCAGATACGCACGTTCGCACACCCATATTAATATAACTCGTTACATCAACAAAATATGCTTTAATGATCTCATAATTCAGATTAAGATAGCTGATTGAATCCTTAGCATACATTTTCAGCTCAAATTAAAAATTTAAATACTACTTTTGCTTTAATATGAATTTGTGTTAAGTATAAATCGCAAAATTCAAGTTTCACAAATGCAAGAAATGTGAAAAATGATATAACTAATTATCCAATAATTAGGTGCTGAGTGTCAAGTTATTTTTGTCCTTTAAAAGTGAGCCGCAATTTATTTAAATCATTGTGCGCAACCAGTTTCTTCCAAACAAAAATCGTGTCAAAAGTAGTTTTTAATGATGTAAATGCAAATTATTAAAAGAATAACTTACACCACTTTACTCTCAAAGACAGGCATTAAAAATTCACATTTTGCATTTTAACAAATACAGAATCGTGGATTTCCTAGTATGTATCAAAAGAAATCTACAGTTCCTTATTCGCCTCCTTCAAGTAATAAATCAAGATCTTTAAAATTTGATTTTTTTTTTCAAATTTTAAAGCGAATTGTGTTATTCTTAACAATTATATTTAAGTTAAAATATATTTCATTTCATCTGAAAATTAATAAATGTAATGCACATAATGAATGTACATATATTTTTATCGCAAATGAAGTAATGGATGGGTAACATTTTTAAACTCAGCCAGAAAACCGGAGTTAATTGTTTATTATTGCCAGAAAGACAATATTTTAAATTCATTTTAAACTAATGATTTTTCATTATAATTAAAGTTTCCTTTAAAATAACGCATTTAATGTTTTTTTTATTTGAGTTTCATTAAAATAAGAAATCTTTACATTGATGCCAAAATCTATAAAAAAAAAAAAAAAAAAAAAGGAACAAGAACGGAATGTCCCTAGAAAGTTGAAATTTGGTACGTAGACTTCTAGTGGGGTCTAGTTGTTGCACCTTCCTTTTTGGTTTGCATTCGTACGCTCCAAAGGGGGTATGTTGCCCTTTTTTCGGGGGGGGGGGATCATTGTTTATTTCGATGTAAACACACGTGGTGTTGTAATTTGGCAGACACTTGGCGATATATTGCCAATCTTTCGGTAGCCAAGTTTTGTCGCAAACTTGGCGACAGATTTGGCGAATTTTTTCGCAAAATCTGGTTTTAATTTGGCCACTGTTGGTGGTATTTAGGGAGTAAACTATTGAATCATATTAAAACATCCAATAATGATAAAATGACATTCAATTGAGTAAAAGGAAGTCATGTGATGCACACAACAGCTCGTTTTGAGAATACATTCAAGTTGATTTTTTGCGAATATATATATATTTTTTTTTCTACCTTCAACACATACTGGGTCTGCAGATGCGTTCTTAATTATCGCCTTATAGGAAAACCATGACATTTTAAAAAATTCTTAAGTAACTTAGCTGAGTACAGCGGACTCTCTTTATATGAACATTCCCTACTATGACTATTCGATATTCAGAGCACATTTGGATGGTCCCGGCGATACTCCATAGACTAACATAGGCTGACCTCTCTATACTCCGAAGACCCTGTAATTTAACCACCCCAGAAATTTGAACAAAGGTTTTTCACCACCTTCACTTATTACCTCTCTATGTACTGAGCATTTTCACGATTGGTACTTGGCAATTCCTAAGAATCAAATTAGAGAACCTGAAATACATTCGAAATTTAATCACAACGATTTGAGGGTATTACTGGAAAGATGGAGAGAGGAATAAGAGAAAAAAAATAATTTACTGGATATTATTGCATGGCAAAAATCATTTAGCAGATCAACACGAGCCTGAAGTTGCTATCACTGAACAATATTTTAATCATCCCACTATTGTATCAAGTAGGAGAGACGGGATATTATATATATATATATATATATATATATATATATATATATATATATATATATATATATATATATATAAATACTAGCTACATATACTAGAGAAATGAGCTAAAGTCAAGCGAAGGCGAATAGTTCCTAACGCCTTGACCGATTTTCGGGTGTGAAATTACGCTCTTCGCTTTAGAAATGGGATTAGTTAGTTAAACCCACGTAAACGTAACCTTTTTTTGTCATAATTTCATAATTGGTAAATATTTTCATTTTTACCAGCGAAGCAGCGGCGGAGCATTTCATACATTTGAATCGACGTGACGCACCAGCAAATAGTAGCTCATAGACAAGGTGGCGATTTTCTCTTATTCGCTAGTTAACTCGTTTTTTCTTCCGCGCGTCGTGACGTCATAGTCAATTTAAGTTGCAAGCAAGTGCTTATAGTTTTGTTGCTTTTCACACTCTCTAGTTTCTGAAAATAATTTTTGTTTGCAACTATATTTTCCTTTAGTCTGTTTTAATTCGTTGCTACAAAAGAAAAAGCATGAAAAAAGCACATCCTCAGAAAAAAATGAATAAATTGGAAACCGAGTTTAAAGTTCTCATTTTGCATAAGAATCAGCAGAATTAGTGGTCAAAGCTTGACAAAAATAGTCTTTTTTGCAAATTAGTGTAATTCAAGAAAGAAATACCAGCAATGGACCCGATAAAGCATCTGAAACATAATCTGTAAATAAGACGTTGTTTAACTCTTACATATTTATGTGTGACCTAACTAAATTTGTGAAAAGGACAACATCAGTAAAAAAGAGAATTGTAAAAGAATGAAAAAAAAGAACTAATTCGGGAGTAATTTTCTCATCATAATGTTAATTTTGCATGTTCAAAGCTTTTTCAATAACGCTTAAAATAAAAACCTAAGATGTAAAAATCAGAATTCATTTTCTAAATGAACCAATTGTGGCTTAACGTTTCATTAATAGCTATAAACATTGAAGCAGATTTTACGAGTTTGACTATTTCACAGACTCGAAGTTAAATGGCAATCTTCCAAAAAGCTAGGTTAAAATTTAATTAAGAAATCGCGACCTTGTAATACCTGTCGTGTTGGTACTACATAAGGTTCTCCATGTGCTTCGCCGTTACCATGGCAATGTGTGTGAGCGATGTCGGGTAGGTGTCATCGCATAGCCTTTAGGGGAGCGATATAAGCTTATTAGCATATAATTTATGGCCCAAACGGTGATATGCAAGGTGGATAAGATAGCTCGCTGCCTGGTCACTCATCTAGAAATTATTTCTGCGATATTAATAGGGACCATATATAAATACCGCAATCACTAGTAAAGAAAAATACGGGGTTAGCATGAAAGAATATCCCGGGTTCAAAAATTTATATTTCATAAACTAATACACTGAACACTATAAATCTATATAAATGAAGCACAGAATATATATATATATATACAGTAGCTCCCAAAAGAGTTCGTACATCTACGATTTTCAATGAAATCGGACCTTATCCAGTGGTTTAGAATAATTATATCGGAATAGGTATTTAATTATAAGATCCATGATCTATTTTTAACAAAACTGCATGATTTTTTTTTTAATATTTTTTTTTAATCAAAAACCAAAAGTGCCGGAAATTGTATCTCACAAAAGTCTTCGTACACTTTAAAAAAAATGTCTATTATATTATTAAATAATCTAACTTTTTATTAAGTTACTGTTGAGTAGAATATCATACAGTATCAACAACACCTTTTAAACGTCTGGGAATGCATTTTATCCTTTTATTCTTTTTTTTGCGTAATTTCTGAGTAATTGTTCAACCACACTTCGAGTCTTACTGTTTCTAGCTCTATTTTTGTTTCAAAGCCGCATTTCCGCACAGTGTAATTATAACTTTAAATAAATTGCTGGAAAAAAAACCCGGAATGACTGTCCTATTTTATAGGTGGATGGTGTCATAATAATGTAGTGTTATTGACAATCAAAAAAATAAGCTGGTCTTCCACTAATCACAAATTACAAAACTTCATTTTTTAGAAATGTAGGGGAAGCTGCTGTACCCACGGACGGATGTACTTACGGGACGTTGGTCGGGAAATTCCAGGTATCGTCAAGAGAGATCCTAATTGGGGTTGTGCCACAGCCTTCTCCAGTACCCCAGAAGTTTCAACGCCATCAAACGAATATTTAAAATTCTATCACTTTTTTTTTTGGTTTTAGTAGGATCTAAGTTAAAAAAAAAAAAAGACATTAGCATTTTTATTTTTTTTTTTCGTCCGTCGTGAATTGTATTGCTCATTTTACTTGTAGGT
>NC_072732.1:70800195-70911611 GCF_026930045.1 Uloborus diversus | reverse complement strand
CACCCATATTAATATAACTCGTTACATCAACAAAATATGCTTTAATGATCTCATAATTCAGATTAAGATAGCTGATTGAATCCTTAGCATACATTTTCAGCTCAAATTAAAAATTTAAACACTACTTTTGCTTTAATATGAATTTGTGTTAAGTATAAATCGCAAAATTCAAGTTTCACAAATGCAAGAAATGTGAAAAATGATATAACTAATTATCCAATAATTAGGTGCTGAGTGACAAGTTATTTTTGTCCTTTAAAAGTGAGCCGCAATTTATTTAAATCATTGTGCGCAACCAGTTTCTTCCAAACAAAAATCGTGTCAAAAGTAGTTTTTGATGATGTAAATGCAAATTCTTAAAAGAATAACTTACACCACTTTACTCTCAAAGACAGGCATTAAAAATTCACATTTTGCATTTTAACAGAAATAGAATCGTGGATTTCCTAGTATGTATCAAAAGAAATCTACAGTTCCTTATTCGCCTCTTTCAAGTAATAAATCAAGATCTTTAAAATTTGATTTTTTTTTTTCAAATTTTAAAGCAAAATCTGTTATTCTTAACAATTATTTTTAAGTTAAAATATATTTCATTTCATCTGAAAATTAATAAATGTAATGCACATAATGAATGTACAGATATTTTTATCGCAAATGAAGTAATGGATGGGTAACATTTTTAAACTCGGCCAGAAAACCGGAGTTTATTGTTTATTATTGCCAGAAAGACAATATTTTAAATTCATTTTTAAACTAATGATTACTCATTCTAATTAAAGTTTCCTTTAAAATGGCGCATTTAATGTTTTTTTAATTTGAGTTTCATTAAAATAAGAAATCTTTACATTGATGCCAAAATCTATCAAAAAAAAAAAAAGGAACAAGAACGGAATGTCCTAGAAAGTTGAAAATGGTACGTAGACTTCTAGTGGGGTCTAGTTGTACACCTTCCTTTTTGGTTGCATTCGTACGCTCCAAAGGGGGTATGTTTCCCTTTTTTTTGGGGGGGGGATCATTGTTAATTTCGATGTAAACTCACGTGGTGTTATAATTTGGCAGACACTTGGCGATATATTGCCAATCTTTCGGTAGCCAAGTTTTGTCGCAAACTTGGCGACAAATTTGGCGATTTTTTTTTTAAAATCTGGTTTTAATTTGGCCACTGTTGGTGGTATTCAGGGAGTAAACTATTGAATCATATTAAAACCACCAATAATGATAAAATGACATTAAATTGGAGTAAAAGGAAGTCATGTGATGCACACAACAGCAAGTTTTGAGAATACATGCAAGTTGATTTTTTGCGAATATATATTTTTTTTTCTACATTCAACACATACTGGGTCTGCAGATGCGTTCTTAATTATCGCCTTATAGGAAAACCATTACATTTTAAAGAATTCTTAAGTAACTTAGCTGAGTACAGCGGACTCTCTTTATATGAACATTCCCTACTATAAACTATTCGATATTCAGAGCACATTTGGATGGTCCCGGCGATACTCCACAGACTAACATAGGCTGACCTCTTTGTACTCCGAAGACCCTGTAATTCTAACACCCCAGAAATTTGAACAAAGGTTTTTTACCACCTTCACTTATTACCTCTCTATGTACTGAGCATTTTCACGATTGGTACTCGGCAATTCCTAAGAATCAAATTAGAGAACCTGAAATACATTCGAAATTTAATCACAACGGTTTGAGGGTATTACTGGAAAGATGGAGAGAGGAATAAGAGAAAAAAAATAATTTACTGGATATTATTGCATGGCAAAAATCATTTAGCAGAGCAACACGAGCCTGAAGTTGCTATCACTGAACAATATTTTAATAATCCAACTATTGTATCAAGTAGGAGAGACGTGATACATTATATATATATATATATATATATATATATATATATATATATATATATATATATATATATATATATATATATATATACTAGAGAAATGAGCTAAAGTCAGGCGAAGGCAATAGTTCCTAGCGCCTTGACCGATTTTCGGGTGAAATTACGCTCTTTGCTTTAGAAATGGGATTAGTTAGTTAAACCCACGTAAACGTAACCTTTTTTGTCATAATTTCATAATTGTTAAATATTTTCATTTTTACCATCGAAGCAGCGCGGAGCATTTCATCCATTTGAATCGACGTGACGCACCAGCAAATAGCAGCTCATAGACAAGGTGGCGATTTTCTCTTATTCGCTAGTTAACTCGTTTTTTCTTCCACGCGTCGTGACGTCATAGTCAATTTAAGTTGTAAGCAAGTGCTTATAGTTTTGTTGCTTTTCACACTCTCTAGTTTCTGAAAATAATTTTTGTTGCAACTATATTTTTCTTTAGTCTGTTTTAATTCGTTGCTGCAAAAGAAAAAGCATAAAAAAAGCACATCCTCAGAAAAAAATGAATAAATTGGAAACCGAGTTTAAAGTTCTCATTATGCAGAAGAATCAGCAGAATTAGTGTCAAAGCTTGACAAAAATAGTCTTTTTTGCAAATTAGTGTAGTTAAAGAAAGAAATACCAGCAATGGACCCGATAAAGGCATCTGAAACATAATCTGTAAATAAGACGTTGTTTAACTCTTACATATTTATGTGTGACCTAACTAAATTTGTGAAAAGGACAACATCAGTAAAAAAGAGAATTGTAAAAGAATGAAAAAAAAGAACTAGTTCGGAGTAATTTTCTCACCATAATGTTAATTTTGCATGTTCAAAGCTTTTTCACTAACGCTTAAAATAAAAACCTAAGATGTAAAAATCAGAATTCATTTTCTAAATGAACCAATTGTGGCTTAACGTTTCATTAACAGCTATAAACATTGAAGCAGATTTTACGAGTTTGACTATTTCACAGACTCGAAGTTAAATGGCAATCTTCCAAAAAGCTAGGTTAAAATTTAATTAAGAAATCGCGACCTTGTAATACCTGTCGTGTTGGTACTACATAATGGTTCTCCATGTGCTTCGCCGTTGCCATGACAATGTGTGTGAGCGATGTCGGGTAGGTGTCATCGCATAGCCTTTAGGGGAGCGATATAAGCTTATTAGCATATAATTTATGGCCCCAAACGGTGATATGCAAGGTGGATAAGATAGCTCGCTGCCTGGTCACTCATCTAGAAATTATTTCTGCTGCATTAATAGGGACCATATATAAATACCGCAATCACTAGTAAAGAAAAATACGGGGTTAGCATGAAAGAATATCCCGGGTTCAAAATTTTTTATTTCATAAACTAATACACTGAACACTAATGCACATCTATATAAATAAAGCAGAGAATATATATATATACAGTAGCTCCCAAAAGAGTTCGTACATCTACGACTTTCAATGAAATCGGACCTTATCCAGTGGTTAGAATAATTATATCGGAATAGGTATTTATGTATAAGACCCATGATCTATTTTTAACAAAACTGCATGATTTTCTTTTTTTAATATTTAAACTTTTTTTTAATCAAAATTCAAAAGTGCCGGAAATTGTATCTCACAAAAGTCTTTGTACACTTTTAAAAAATGTCTATTATATTATTGAATAATCTAACTTTTTATTAAGCTATTGTTGAGTAGAATATCATACAGTATCAACAACACTTTTTAAACGTCTGGGAATGCATTTTATCCTTTTTTTTTTTTTTTTTGCGTAATTTCTGAGTAAGTGTTCAACCACACTTCGAGTCTTACTGTTTCTAGCTCTATTTTTGTTTCAAAGCCGTATTTCCGCACGGTATAATTATAACTTTAAATAAATAGCTGGAAAAAAAAACGGAATGACTGTCCTATTTTATAGGTGGATGGTGTCATAATAATGTAGTGTTATTGACAATCAAAAAATTAAGCTGGTCTTCCACTAATCACAAATTACAAAACTTCATTTTTTAGAAATGTAGGGGAAGCTGCTGTACCCACACGGACGGATGTACCTACGGACGTTGGTCGGGAAATTCCGGGTATCGTCAAGAGAGATCCTAATTGGGGTTCAACGTGCGTGCCACAGCCTTCTCCAGTACCCCAGGAAGTTTCAACGCCATCAAACGAATATTTAAAATTCTATCACTTTTTTTTTTTTTTTTTTTGTTTTAGTAGGATCTAAGTTTAAAAAAAAAAAAAAGACATTAGCATTTTTTTTTTTTCGCCCGTCGTGAATTGTATTATTCATTTTACTTGCAGGTATCATGATTCCCTTTATTTTGACGGTTTTGTTTCTGAATTTTAATGTTTCAAAACTGTGGTCTTGTCGATGTGATTGGCTTGCAAAACCAAAATGGCGTACCTTTACGTAACCATGCATACCCACGGACGGCAATTTTTTGTCTCCTTGGGTCACACCTGTGTTTTCTTGCATTGTTAAGTACCTAAAAATAGTGCCTTGTCATCAGCGTCCGAAATTTGCTTTCAACAATGATGATGAATTTAAAGTAAGATTTGAAGATATAGTGTTGAAGTAACCCGCACCTGTGTTGTAGGATCTACAGACCGCCAATTCCACTTGTTTTCATTTGAAGTCGACTTTTCTAGTTTTTTGTTGATTTAATCTAAACTGAGTTTTTTGTAATGGGTTAATTTTGGTTAAAGGTTTCAATTTGCATATAAATTAAAGTTATTATGTAGGTACATAGAAAGCCATACTATCATGAATATAGCTTTTTTTGGTTTTAAACATAATGATTATTCATAGCATCATTAAATCTAGAGCACTCTCTAGAAAAGCAATACCTTCACAGATGTAGAGTTCACAGATGTTAAAACTAAGGATTTTTTTTTAAAGGAAAAAAAAATCTTTGATTAATTTACAAAGTTTAATTTATGTTGGATATTTTATTTAATGTTATTTTCTTTGGATGTTTGAAGTATTTAAATTTAAAACGACTTTTGAAAATGTATTGAGTATTACAAAGTTCCTCAGACCTATTATATATATATATATATATATATATATATATATATATATATATATATATATATATATATATATATATATATATATATATATATATATTTCCGATCGATTATCCATTCCCAAAGACCAGCAAAAATTAAAACGTAAGTTTTGTCCTTGGGTACAGCAGCTTCCCCTATTATTATTATTATTTTTTTAATTTTAAGCCTGGTTGCGCCAGGCCGCTTCACTGCTACTTCGCGGGTACTGATTAAACTCGGGGGTGTTCGGGTAAATGCGACATACGTTTGCATCGCTGCTTACACACCATGTGGGGGCATTCGAAGACCTACCCACTTTGGACCACCCTCCCCTATAACATACTCTTTTGGAGCGTTTCACTGTCAATTTTTCGTATTGATACAATTATTCGATCTTTTAGTTCTTGAAATGTTGTACGCAATGGAGCTGTATAAAGTCTTTGTCGAAACTTCATTTTAAAAAAAATCACAGGATATTAGGTTTAGGGATCAGGCTGGCCAAAGCGTAATGGGTAAATCATCATCACCTGCACGGCCAATTTAGTGTTGCAGAACGTCAGTGGTCCAGAGAGGTAGGGGGTTTGGGGGTAAAGGCATTTATACTGGTAAGTGTAATAGTTTATGAAATATAAATTTTAAAACCGAGATATTATTTTATGTTAATCTTGTATTTTATCAGTTTCCTAATCGAAAAAAGAAATCTACATTGAAAGTGTTTTTGCAACATTTTTCAGTTCCTTTAACCCTCGTGGGTCCCTCCCATTTCGGTCACACTCAAGACCCTTGGGGTCATATACGACTCCAATGTTTCTTTTAATAAATTTATTATGATTATTGAATGTACCATGCAATTTTTAAGTTTACACACTTTTTAATGATAAAAAAGTATATATAAAGAATGCAATCAAAGTAAAATTTAAATTTTGACTTAAAAAAAATAATTTTAGAGCAAAACTTACAATAGCTGTAGATTTATTTACAACTGTTACAGACCTGATACAAATGATTTTTGCAAGTGAATTTCAAACACTTATGACATTAATCACTGTATTTTCTATCCAGTTCTCTTGGACAAAAGTTGCAACTTCCTCTTTTTTTTGCATTAGTCTTGCATCTACTCATATTTTAATCTTCTGTAGGATCTATTTGTGATCTCTTAACAATTGCTGCGGCTGCTTCAGTTCTTGATAGAAATTTTCTATTATGTAGTGAAGGTTTTATTAGTTCATAACATAATTCTTCCAGAAAATACCTTCTTCTATTCTTTTTGTTTTTATTGTATGAAGGATTAATTTCACGCCAAATCACAAAAGCATTATAAGCAGATACATCAATTATGTTGTAAAAAAGAACTACTGGCCACCGAGCAGTTCCTCTTTTGCAAGTGTAAGTTGCTACTATTTAATCTAAAGTATCAACAGCCCCTTTTGTCTAATTATAATTCAATGTCATTGTTAGTTTTTTATCAGATCTATTACTTATATCGCCTTTGTTATGCATGGTACTAATTAGAGTGACACTTTTATTTTTCTTCGGTGTATATGCTACTAATGTAGTGTCAGTTGTAAATCCAAATATTGTGGTATGCACCTCCTTTCCCTTCGAATGAGTAAATTCGATGGGAAGTTCCGGCTTATTTTTTCTTATTGTTCCTAACATAGTTATCTTTCTTTTTAGTAGTAATTGGCCAAGTTCATAAGAGGAAAACCAGTTATCAAAAGTAACATTATGCCCGTTGAGACCATAGGTCATATCCAAAACAACACGTGAAGCTTGGTTTTTCTCTGGTGGACCATCCTTTGGCTTTCCAGTGTATACTAGTATATTCCATGCATATGCACTTTTAGAGTCACAAACAATCTATATTTTTATCCCATACTTAGACGGTTTTTTGGCATGTACTGCCAGAACGGACAGCGGCCTCTAAAACCTTCAAGTTGTTCGTCGATTGGGACATGATTTCCTGGATCATTTAATTTAGGTAAAATTTCAACCCAAGTGTCCCACAATTGTCGAATAGCAGCCATTTCATCACTCAGTCGACTTTCTGCTCTAATATCTTTGTTGTCAAAACGAAGGACTCTAGCTATCACTTTGAAACTGTTTAGAGACATTGCAGCTCGAAAAATAGTAGGTCGTCCAAACTCTTCACTCCACAAACTTGTCAGAGCTTCGCCATGTGATTTGAAAACCCCAGCTAGGATTAGAAGTCCCAAATAGCAATGCAACTCATTATAATCGATTTTTTGCCACTTATCACCGAATATCTTAGCACCTTCAACATTCGTCATATCTATAATAATTTTTTCAATGGTAGGTGGAAAGTACAACAGAAAAGAAGATTTTACATCTGTTGCTCTTGATGTTGCATATGATGTTGGTCCCGGTTTTAGTTTTATTATATTTGCCGACGAAGTTCGTCCATGTCCTACGTATGGAGTATCACGCCACTGATTTTTTTTATTTTTTGAAAGCATATATTTAGGCGAACCACTGTTCGATGTAAATAAGTGGTTATTGCCATCACTTGAATCAGAGTCTGATGATGATTCACTATTCAATGATGAGTCCGATGGAAAAAAATCAGCATCACTTACCTCAGAAGTGACTTCATCCCTATCAGAATCTTCTAATAGAGCGAGCTGTTCTTTTTCACTTAGGGAGCGTTTTTTCCACAGAGTTCTCCTCATAATCAATATGCATTAACAATAAATAGCATAAAATTATATGAAAACAAACGCTTATCAAAGTTATATCACAAGCAACAACAGAATGGTCTAACCCAAAGTGAAATGGCGCAAACAAAATAAGGCTGCACTTCAGAGCAAAAGTAGACAATGTGCTTCATCCTAGTAGTGAAAACATGAAACAGAAATGATATTTGATATTTAGTGTGTCCACTGGCCAATTGTTGATAAAAAGGGCTTGGTAAGAACAGAGGAGTTGGTAAGCAAACCAAATTTTTGGTGTGGGGTCGCCAGTGACCCAAGGGTCTTGTGTGTAAAAAATGCAAAATCGGGAAAAATAAAATAAAGTAAAAACAAAACAATAGCATTATTTTGTATAAAACACTAAAAGAATAAAAGTCACAAAATGCCATTAAAAAGAAATGGTTGATTAACAAGATATAGCAAACAGAAATTGCATTGGGGTCATATATGACCCCAGGGACCCACGAGGGTTAAACACATTATTTAGGATAGGGTAATATAGATGGTAATAACCGTTTAACCGGTAATAATTTTCAATAACAATTACTTTAATGGCTGTTTTATTATTTTTTTTTAATAACAGAGTAAATGCTTCCATATAGCATGCAAATATCTTAGATCTAAGTAAGTTAGATATTATTAGAGATTTTTTATGTTTGAACACAATATTTCTGCCTCTTGAAACTGGTAGTAAGTTAAAGTTTGTTAATACTGCTAAAGCATTTGTATTTTCTTATGAGAAATGTAAGCACGCGTTACGTGTAAAACTAAAATAGAGAAAACGCTTTAGATATTGTTTTATACTTTAATCTTTTTGTGAAATTTCTGAAAAAACACATCACATTATTTAGAAAAATAAATTTAAGATGTATAACAAAATGGAAGAAGTAAACTGATTGTTAAAATGCTTAAAATTTTAGTATTAAAATCTCTCTAGTATATGCTGGAGAACTACACTGATGAAGAATTTCATTTTTAACGACAGTTTAAAAATTATAATTATTTCTATAAACATTGTTAACTTTAAATAGTTAAAGTGGAACAGGTGCTCGTAATAAAAAAATGGCAGCACGTGGTGACAATTTATATTTGGGGGGAGGGGGGATCTTTGTTTTTCTGTCTCTCTTTTATGTCACTCGTCGAACCCTTCTTCGTTGTGATATGGCAAATTAACCAATGGTTGCAAATGTGAAAAAAATAATTTAATGATTAATATGTACTATGTATGTATGTATGTAAATCAATTTTAAATACACATTTGAAAACACTCCATCAGTTAGCAAAACTCATATGGCTTATTCCTGGTATTGTATAAACATTTGATTTATTTAAATGTCAAACCTTTTTTCTTCCTACGTTCAATATTTCCGTAAAAACATACATATATAAGTCATAGCCATCATCACCATTTTTTCTTATAGCTCGCAATGATTTATTGTATTTGTACTAGTGCCATATACTGACAACCAATTGCAGCATTAGTTTCAAAAAAAGTTATAGAAGTACGTTACTCATTTGATTTTTACTCTTAAAAAATAGATAAATAACAAAAAAAAAAAAAGAAGAAGAAAATGGAAAAAAAAAATATTCCAGGAAAAATGCGAAAGTGTAAGCAATCGCAATATGACAACTGTCCCTCCAGGCAACCAATGGCAGGCTTTATTTTTTGCACGAAGAATAGAACTGCCATTTTCGCTGGATTGCGCCGTTCGTGAAATAAATTGAGCGTGCACAACAAAACGCTTCAATAGAGAAAACCCAAGTGCCTGGGATGAAATTTCCATGCTTCATGCACATGCTATTTGAGATTCACATTGATGTTGCCATCTACATTTTGTTAAATTACGCATCCAACCATTTGAAAGAATAAACTACCGAGCACTGACTCTCGATTTTCGTTCTTCCGCCCTGATCATTGATGTTTGGGAGATTTTTATTCCCTTCGCAGAATTGGATCTAAACGTAGTAATTAAATTTGATTACGTGTTTCATGTTTCGTAAAGAAATACTTATTCCATTTTTATTTTTCTGTTAACATTGAGGCAAGTTGATGAAATCTTGATGAGAAGTTGATGAAAGCATTTTCTTAAACCACCATAAAGATTCTTCCAATCAGATATGAGTTTTATTAAATAAATTGAAAAATAAATTTGTGCAATATTTTCTGCATAATTTACCTTTTGGTATCTTTAGCTACTATTCAACTATACTAAGTTATATGATTTTACAATGGAAGCAATTTTGGGGAAACCTTCCTAAGACATAGGGGAAGGTTGCCGTAAATGAATCGATTCCATGACTAGACCGCGAAGATATTTCCCGTATCAGAGATTGTGCAGACGCGTAATCAGTTTTAGTATCATCCTTTTTCTGAGAACAGTCTACTGCAGAGTCGTCAAATAGCTAAAATTATTTAATCATATTGTTAATCGGTCGGAAAAGATTTCTACCATTCTCTTATTAATTATTGATCATTTAGTTATAACATACTTTGTATATCACTGATCAATTAAACGTGAAAATTGACTTAAAAGTGTGCCTTTTGAAGTACAATTCAATATACTTCATATTTCATCATGGTTCATCTCGGTAGTAACAACTGTAGGAATATTCAAAATGACGCAGTTGTTGTAATTGGATCACTAGGTGTTTCCAGGAATGGACCACCTGACAAAGTGTTTCATTCATGAAAAATCTCAAATATTGTTGTAATTTCAGCTGAGCTGCCTTTGAAAATTGCTCTATTGTTTTAAAATAAATATTACAATGAAAAAATTAATCACAGTAATTCATGAAAACTCTTACACTTTATTATAATTTCAAGGAACATTTTTAAAATAAATTTGATTAAAAATTTAAAACATAATAATACAGTATAACAAGAAATATCCAACGTTGTTTAGCACAAATAAATATATTACAGAACACACGGGTTTTGGGGTCTCAAGGAACCTCTTTTTCAATTCAAAGGTGTGAGCTTCTAGATGTAAAGACACCCAGTAAAAGCAATGAAAATGAACAGCAGACAGCTTAAATATCAAAATAAGTAATTAACAAAAGCAGAAAAAGACAAAATACAACTCAAAGTGAAAATTTATTGCATGATTCTCTCCTACAGAACACCATTAAGCAATAAATTTCAGTAAAACTACCCATAAATTACATTTTGCTGTCAAAATGAAACCGCTTATTAATAAATTAGCAATTAATTTATGTTCGAAAAAATTTTGCTGCGAATCAACTGCCACATTTAGCGAAAGGAAGAATTCCATTTCCAGAGTCCCATTTTGTCTTGTGTTGTTTATTGCTTATTTTTATATTTAAGCTGTCTGCTGTCCATTTTCATTGCTTTTACTAGGTGTCTTTACTTCTTGAAGCTCACAATTTTGAATTAAAAAAGGGGTTACTTGAAACCCCGAAACACTTTATTCTGCATTCTGTTTATTTGTGCTAAACAGCGTTGGATATTTCCTGTTATTCCTCGGTACAAAGGTATTTATTTATTGCATAATAATACAGTTTCAAATACTTTTGCTGCTCTAAAAATACAATAATTATTAAAGTATGGAAAGTGGACAAGTGAGAGCAAGTAACGTGCAACAGTAGCTAACCAAAATGGTTGCATAGACCTTAACGAAGTCTGTCGACAATAAAGTGTCCTGATAGCAACTTTAAACAGTCTCATGGAAGACAAAAACCAGTTTGTTGTAACCTTTGTAACTTATTAAAAATTTATGTGATTCGCCCTCCGAAATAGGAATATGATTAGTTAATCATATTTTGAAAATAGAAAAGAAGTTTTCGGAATTACTTCCGAAAAATTGGGGAAATTGGCATTTCAAGAGGCTGAGAAAAATAATATCTCCCACAGATTTAATCAAGACAAAAAGTCTGTTAGTACTATATTTTCTGATAGTTTGAGACTCAAGCTTCTAGTTTCAGTAAAAAAATGATCAAAAATGTTCTCTGACATTTTAAAGAGCAAGTACAATCTTGCGTCGAACGAAAATTTTCCAAATCAATGTAACAAAATCCTCAACAGTTCAAAAGAGTTTAAAAGGATATTAGCTAAGAACAGTGTTGCACACGTTGGGAAATTATCAAGTAGTGAACGAGGTGTGATGACAGCAGCTGTGTGCTGTGTGAGTGCTTTTTTTTATGTTCCTGGTATCCGAAAATAAAACATATTAGAAAATATATCTATTTTTCTGTAACTTATTGTTATTTGTAGTGTTTGTTGATCGCCTGTTATAAATATTTGTAAGTTACGCATTGATTTCTTAATTTGAGAATGTGGTCCATCGATGGAAACTCCATGGTTCATCCATAGCAACCGGTAGCCATGAATGGACCACATGCTAAAATATTTATTTTTAATTTTCATTCTTTAATGTGTATATTTATCATGAAAGTGAATATTATTATTTAAAGAGAAATATACTGATAAATTGTTCCTATAATTAACGTGAAATTCGAGTTGTATTTCCTTTCTAAAAAAGTCGAAAACTCTTATGTGATTCATTGACGGCACCCTTTCCTATTTCTACAGGTCATAAAAATAACTTTATTGTTAAATGGTCATCAAATGTATGGAAAAAATCATGGATTTGAAACTGAACATTTTTCTTTAACATTTTAATTCAAAGAAACTATAAACAGTTCAAAGAATTTATAAGAACATGCCAAGTATTTTGTACATTGGTGAAAGTGAAAATTATGTTCCGGTCACGGTTGTTGCGGATAGAACAATTATTGCATCTTACATATATCAACAATAGGTGGCCCTGTAAACACAATATATATTATTATTATAACAGTATAAAAGATACTATTTTATTTACAAAAAAATAATAATTTTTTCATTAAAAGCACTTATTTCAGCACGATATTAAACGTGTCCCCATAGCTAGTGTGAATGCTCAATATTTATTAGTGCTAAAAGTAAACTTTCTTACATTAGTTCTTAAACTTCAAAAATAAAGTTTATTATTTAAGATAATATTTATTTTTAAGTTGACTTTTCCTTTGGAAAAATTTATGTTTAGAACTATCAAAAGTTCATCAGAAAGAAATCAAAAAGAATCTTTAGAAATGAAGCCAGTTAACGTCTTTTATACTGCAGGAATCCTTAAAGGTATCGAATATATTAGATGTTGGGAAATCTACATTTTGACAATATTACTAAAAATATTAACCTAAGTTCAAACGAAGAAACACAACACATATTTTCTAACAGTTTAAAGATACAAGAACGACAAACAAGACTTTGACTATAAAGCACTTCCAAATGAAAAACAGCAATCAGATTATATGATTCTTCTCTGCCACACCTTATTGTAAAAGGCACGTCTTATTGTAAAGCAAGCACAACATCAAAGAAACTTTTTCTGCAGTTGAGGCAGTGAGAAGCAAAGGGATGTAAGTGGACATTTTCAAGTTTTCAGTAAGACAACTATAAAGATAACGTTCTAGGTAGGCTTTCATTGATTTTTTTCCTAATTCATGCTGTACAGCAGCACCTACCAAGACTACTAGTACCACTTCTTGCCCCAAGACAGAGGAGTAGATCACCTTTCATTTGTGCTGGTTATGTCCAAATTTTTAATTTTGCTACTTACATCCCTTTTGCTTTTCACTGCTTCATGTTATGGTTTGAAAATCAGATGTAGTTAAAACATGTTAAAAATTCCTCAAATGTATATTGAAATAGTAAGGAGTCTTCTATGAAAAATAAATGAAATTCATTGACCCTAAAATGCTTGAAACTACATCAAGTCCGAAAAAACCGCAACAAGCACACGGGTTAAAGAAGGAATTGTTGATGTCTCCTGAACAAGGCTTATTAGTAAAATCCAGAAGGTCAGTGCTTGTTGAAAAGTGAATGAAAAGTGAAGTTAATAAAATAATTAATGTCAATTTCGGTTCAGGTGTTATTATCTTCATCCTAAAGTAAATTATCAAACTTAAAATAAAGAAATAATTAAACATTAACAACTTATTACAAAAAAAAAAAAAAAAAAAAAAAAAAAAAAGATGCTCAGGTTATTCAAATAGAAAAATAACAGAAAATTCCTTGAAATCCAAATCTTGTACAGTAAAAAAAAATAAATAAATAAACACAATTACTATATATAGAAGTTCAAATATGCAGAGAATTTAGTATACAGCTCATATTTAATTGTCTTCTACCTTAATAAATTTATCACTGAAAACAAAAGCTGTTAATACGTTACATGCACAAATCTTGCATTTCAAACTCACTGCCACACCAGTAGCGCAAGGTTAAATTTTATTTTTAAAAAGTAAGAAAATTATACGGAAACTAATACCTTCTTTTAGAATGAAAGCTATTGTACATATTTGTTCAATACAAAAATCTATCTCACGAGTCCATGATCATAATACGCAGACATTTGGATGCCTGCATTACAAAGTGAAAGTGTGTGACTTTTTTATATTACGGCCGCAACATTTTAAAATTATTATTTTCATATACAAAATATCAATTATAAGTATGTAAGACTAAGTTGACACTTCATATGAAGATACACAGGGGCTACTTACATTCGAATATATTATAACTAGTAAATCGCCCGTCAAGATATGACGGGTAAAAACTGTTTTTATATTTGAACGAAGCAATTGCCTGTTTGGTGATATTTTGATATGACATTTTTACCCTAACTCCAGTGGATTAATCTTAAACTCCAGTTGATAGCGTTCGATGTTGACCACTTTTTCGTTTCTTCATTCTCCCAAAATGAGTCTTACCAGTAAAAGAGTTGATTTATTGGATACAGCTCCTCCTCGTCACAATAAAACCTGTCCCAGCCTGTTAAACATTACAAAAAAAAAAAAAAAAATCATGACGTGGAGCGAGTTTAATTGTTGACGTAAAGAGCGTTACTTGATCAGTGAATTCGCTATTATATATATGAGGATTAAACGCCAATGTTTAAAACTCCTGTTTTAAAGGACAAATATATACGCAAAAATTTAACGCCCAAAATAATGGATTACGTCAAATATAACTGTTAAGTTACAATACTAAAATTCTCTTTATCACAGCCTCAGCTAATGTGTCGGTTTTACCACCTTCTTATGAACTAAACAATAAAAAAAAGAAAACTTTGTTTTTCCGAATGCAACAACAATATCCATAGCCATGTATTATAAAACAACTTCCAATTGATTCTAATATCAGCGATATGCAAATATGTTGAATGCCAATAAATATTCATCCTGAGATATTATTTCTGAATATGCAATACAAACTGATTCTGAAAATAAACTCGTTTAATAAAAATATGAACACGAGAGTGAAAAAATCAAAAGAAATTGGCTTGAATTTGTACATAATTTGAACAAATATTTTCTGCGACCTCATTTTTTTTCTTTCTGAAAACTAAATTCAGAACACGAACACCAATAGCCACTAGGGAAAGGAAAATGAATTCTTACGGCAAGAAAAATTCTTAACACTTCTAAATAACTTCAAATAAAGCAACGAAACAAAGAATAGCAATTTTCTCATGTGATTGAACATTTGTTTTGTTTGTTAAATTCTTTGCTGCGAAAATTTGATTGCCAAAATGAAGCGGACAAAAAGAAAATGGTTTCGAATGATTTATTTTCAAAACAGCTGCACTCAATCTCAGAAACATAATCAAGCCAACGCAATTCTCAGAATAAAACTAACTACACATTCCTATAATAAACGATAAGAACTAAACAATCCGTTTGTTTACTTGGGATATTCACGTGTTGGTAATTGTACTTATGCTTTTTGTCTTTTGATGTTTTCAGCATTTTTTCATACAATTTAACTTTTTTTTCTTGCTTAGTTCCAGCACGTAAATAGTTTTTTCTTTCAATTAATTTCATTTCCTTTTATGCGACGAGTAATTATTTAACGCACCCTGATTACTGCCCAAATTCCTTAGCAACACGACATAATTTAATGAACAGGAATGTGACACTTTTTTATGTGCTTTTTTTCTCCTCGTTGGTCGTTGTTTCTCGCCCGACTTCTTTCCTATACTTCGTTCTTGAAACAGATAAGAATAAAACAAAGGGTAATATACGTAATTACTAAATGGATTTTATGAACAAAGGAATGAGACTTTTAAATTGCCTTACGCTGTATATTCCTTTTTTTAAACTTGTTTTCATACAAGTTTTTTCCATACAAGTTCCCATACAGTTTCTTTTTCATATATATGGAAAAAAATGTCCAAGACACGGAAAGAACATTTGAAAAGTCTAATGTATCACAATTTCAAGTAAAATGTGTGGCATTTTATAATTTCTTGCTTAAGTATTTATTGCTCTCGGTATTTCAATTACGTCATAGGCCTTGAAAAACTGAAAAAAATATTATTTGCTACTGCAATGCCGAATTATTAATTATATTGCGTAATCTTACACACACAGACACGCACACATATATATATATATATATATATATATATATATATATATATATATATATATATATATATATATATATATATATATATATATATATATATATATATATATATATTATAATGTAAATTAGGTATTTAAATGAACGTGCCACTTTTCTTAGCCCTTAAAGCCTTAAAGTGTGAATTTCATTTCAAATATATTCAATTAAAAATAATCTTAGACAGAATATTTTTAAAATTTATAGTGATGAAGATTTACACTGAGTCAAAAAATTAGAATATTCTAATTAAAGGGGAAAAACACTTCAAAAAACAATATTAATACTAGAAGAAAAACACTTCAAAAAACAATATTAATACTAGAATGCGTCATTTTTTGCTGGATTCAATGCTTTAATCCTTTTTCACACGGATTCTACCACCTGTTTACATTAATCGTTTCTGAGTCAGTTTCCATACTCTTTTCAATGCGACAAGGATCTGAATTTAGTTGACGGGCACCATATCGTGAACCGCTTTCTTTAGATTTGATGGTACCACAAATTCTTGATCGTATTGAGATCGGCAAAGTTGCTTGACCCGTTTAATACCGAAATTCCTCTTTCTGTTTAAAATCTATGAGTTGATTTAGAGACATGACATGGAGCAGAAAGTTGCTGAAAGATAAAATGTGTCGCTAAATGGGTAACTGCTGTGCCTCAGTTGAAGTATCATTCAGTATTATTGATAAACAGTGGAAGTCACGCATTGTTTTATTTTATGATATATATATAACTTCCCAAATCCAGCAGAGCTCATGCACCCACAAACCAAGAAGGATGTGAGAAAGTGGAAAGAACCTCTTACACAAGATTTTTTATACGCTTCTCTTTTTAAACGTCAAACCCGATCTTTTTTTGTTCACAGATATTTCAAAAAAAGATTCGGCACTAAATATAATACTTTTCCAACGTTGTTGCCCCTGTTTGAGCTTCTCTTTGCTCCAGGATAGTCGTTCACGTTTCTGCTTTATTTTTTATCTTTGGTCTTACTTCCTAGATCCGCAATTAAAACTGCAGTTTATGCAACTGTCCAAGTGTAGTTAGCGTGGATAAGATAACTACACATTCTGTCAAACACTTATGGACATAAGAAGCATTTTCAAACGATTATTTTTAGAATTTACTTTAATTTGAACTCATCTCTGCCAGGTGTTACAATTTTTCTACCTCAATCATTTCGGTTACTTTTTAGTTGGTCAGTCCTTCTATATTCATTTAAAATCTTACATACCATACATTGTAAAACGCTCATTTGAATTGAGTTGGATAGTATTTTTTTTTATCTTTAAGAAATGATGCAATATGTAACTGCGTTTTTTTTTTTTCCTATTTATCACCTTGACCCATTTTGAGCAATAAAAGGCTTTTAAAAGAGCGTAAAATCATCCAGGCGCCAAGCTTCATACGTGTGACAAATTATAGGGTAACAGGTAAGCAAATATTTTCTCTACTTTTTAAAATTCACATTGAATGAATAGATTATTCTAAATTTTTGAGCCATATAAATATTTATCGTTTTTTCCAATGTGTTAATGATCTATAAATTGTTAAAATAATATCTGAAAATTGTTTAAGTTGATTTGTCCATTCATAAATAACGAGTTTTAGTCTTTTTAATTTCATCCGTTCAATTTTCCCGACCTAAGGACAAGTTTTGTTCAAACAGTTCTGAATTCTATTATTTTGAATTTGGGTTGTATATATATATATATATATATATATATATATATATATATATATATATATATATATATATATATATATATATATATAGAGAGAGAGAGAGAGAGAGAGAGAGAGAGAGAAAATATATACATGTAAATCAGACAATAGTATTATTTGCAAAAAGTTTAACTACAAGATAAGCTAAAGTACAAAATTCTAGTCCTAGAGCATAAAACGTTATCCATTAAAATACATAGAGTATAAGAGAAAATATTTTCAAAGATGCTATACGGCAATGTACACAAATGTCAACATGCTTAAAATGTCGATTTAAGAGTTTCTTTTTTCTTTTGAAATTTTCTTTTATCATTGCGTGAAGGGATGTCTTTTGGACTTATTTTTTGAAGTAGCTCTATATTTGATGTCAAGATTATAGAGTGAAGTTTAAAAGGTTAAACATTTCTACTTTCAATTTGCCTACCGACAAAACAATAACTCAAATTAATTACATAAATTAGAAAAATATTAAAAACTCACGAATAAAATCAATATTCTTTAAGGTTAAAAGCAACATTGAAATTTAAAGCAATGTTTTATTTTCATTAACTAATAGTTTTTAAAAGAACTTCAACGGAAAAGAAAAGAACTAGCCACAACAAAATGAACTTGAAAAGCAAAATGAGTGTGGAAAATCATTCGTTTTAGAGTTCTTAGATTCTTAAAACTGACTTCTTTCATGTTATTACGTTCATGCACAGTTAAAATAGAAAACGTGAAACAAAATTTAATGAAATTGAGATTACGATGCAAAAAAAAAAATTAAAAGTTTCTCATTTCGCTATAAACAGATAAAACGGAACTGCAAACCATTTCGTCTTCCAAATGCTTTTAAAGCAGTTACTCCATCTTAACAACAATTAATAAATTTCTAAGTAATGTTAAAGTAGTTTTACCTAAGTGAGATACTTTCAGAAATGTTGGTTTCTATGATTTCATCCCCGTAAAACCTTAAGAAGCAATTCTGTAAATTGGATCTACAAAGCATACGACGTTTACTACTCATGGGGGAATTATCCGCTCTTCTAAGCACTCGTCCTCACGAATTATAATCAATTTGCATGCTATTGTTTAATTGGAGAACGTGTATGAATGTCTAATGTAATGTGTATAGTTTTATTAAAGGAAAAAGAAGAATATTTTAAAATTCACGCGTTTCGTATAAAACTAAGTGAACAGATATTCTTGCTGTTTCATATGTTTAAAAGCAGGTTCGTAATTACTTAATATTTCCCAAACAAACATATTTCTTGAAATATTGTTTTTTTTTTTTCAATGCAGAAGCCAGGATACAATTAAAACATTTTAAGATAAAACCGCTCTCTGCCAGTTTTTGACATTAAAATATTTGTTGTGCCTCAGTTACCTAGTTACAAATTGATAAGTTCATATTGATATTAACTGCAATAAAATATCTACATGCTATTACTGAAAACGAGAGAAGCTTTTTCAACTCTTATCACAATTAGTTACGTAGAAAATCTTGACCAATAACAATAAAATTAAAATAAAATTGAAAACTTACAAAATTCACGTAAAAAAAGGAAACTATATTGGTTACAATACTATTTAACTAATAATAAACCCAAATTACATTATTTGTTAGGAATTTTACTTTATTATTAGAGTAATATCATGACACATGAAATACACACCAACTTAACAGGGTATACAGAAACTAGCTCGTGCCATACAATTCAATCCAGAAGAATCAACTTATCTCCGTTTATTCGTTGTCTTCGAAAAATGTTATGCCCCTTGGGTCTCTTGTTTCCCCTTTTGGAACATAACACTTAAATATTTAGTTTACCGAATTTTTCCCCATTTATTTTTCTTTTCTCTTTCTTTTTCGTCGTCTTGAACTGCTTCTTTTCCTGTCTTGCTTTTTATGAGTCTAGGCAATACGTTCTAGTAAATTTTGATGATTCGACGTGAAACGACTTCATTCGCTATTTGATCGATGGACATTTAGTCAGTTTCGATGTTTAAACCGACCCCGACAAATAATTTCTACCGTATGTAGATTTTATGAAATATGGACCCATAACATCTAAAATCAAATTAGACTTTAAAAAAATACTTAGTTGATCTCCCTCAATAATGTGCTTTCTGCAAAAACTGGTGACTTCATCTAATGAAGATCTTGTTTGAAACAAAAGCAAGCTTAAAAGTACATACTGTATCATCCATGAACAAAAAAAAAAATCTTCTGACGCTTTGAAGATAGCATCTGAGTTATCTTCCGATATGAAAGCTGAATTCGTTCTTCTAGCATGTACGCAGCTATTGGTAGGGTACCATAATTTACACTAGCTAAAGTATAAAATCTGGACATCTTCTTCATAATGAGGGACATGGAGCGGTTTAGTCAGGTACGTACATCACTAGATCACACTTGGCAAAAAGAAAAAAAAAACAATTAGTTATCTTTTTAAACTTTATAAAATTTAAACAGTTTATTTGTTTTTTGTTAACTTAATGATGAAGAAAACTGTTTAAGAAATGTTAAGAGCTTCTAGAGGTCTTTATAGATTTTCTAGAGCAATAAAACTTTGTTACATTTTTAAGTTATTAGTTTTAGTTAAATATATTATCTGCCATGTGCGGGCCAAAATGTCCGGGTTGTTTCTTTATTATGTGAATATATCACAATAACAACATTCAGTTTACTGCAATTATGATAACATTTATGTTATCATGTATTCCCAAGAATGCAATGGGTAGCAATTATCTCGCATTTTTTAAGTATGTTTCAATGTTCGATGGAATTTCCTTGTATAATTCAAGGCGTCCAGAAAAAGTATAGATGAATTTAGCACCCTAAAATTTTTTGACAAAATTGGATGATTAAGCAATATTATTCCGAGCTTGAATGATATCTTCTATGCTGAAGTGTAAACAGCGCACCGGCTCATGCTTTAAATTATTATACTAAACCGTCGGCCCTGCTTTATTTACGTCAAACTGAGAACGAAACTAGATAATAAATTTTCAGTTTTTTAATTGTTTTCCTTAGAGTATTATCATTTGTAAAGTAGTTTTGTAGTCAAATCAGAGTAACTGTGATAAACAACTTCTTAGTTTTGAACTCCCCCTTATAATTTTAATTACTTATTTCGAACTTATTCGCATAAAAAGAAAAAAAAAAGCTCTTAAAGTATTGTTCGGTATCAAAAATCAAAAAATAATTTAAAATAATTTTTAACTAAATTACATTCAGGCCTAAATTTACGTACAAGTTATGCAAGCTATAGCTTAGGGCCCCGCTTTATGAGGGATCCCAACTCTCGGAAATTAGTATGGTTTGTTCCAAAAAAAAGAAAAAACTTGAAAAAAATAACTTCATTTTCTAGTGCTCAAAAACTTGAAAAAAATCGAAAAGTGTGGTTACAAACCACAAATGGGAGGGGATAGGGATAAAGAATGCCAATATATGTCAAATACAGCTCCTTGCTGCATCCTGCACCAAAAAAGTAAAAACCATGGTTCTCACGTTTCTGAAACATAGGGGAAGGTTACCATCAATGAACCGCATAACACTTTTGACCGTTTTTAGGAAGTAGTTCAGACTCAAACTTTGTATTGACGATCGGAATAATTACTCAGTATATTTCTCCTTTAATAAAAATGTTCGCTTTTATGTTAACTGTATTAAAAAAAATAAAAATTAAAAGGAAAAATTTTAGCGTGTGGTCCATTCATGGGAGCCTATGGATGGACCTTTGAGTTTCCATCGATGGACCACATTCTCAAGTAAGAAAATCAAACCTTTAATTATAAACAGTTATTACAGGAGATAAACAAACACTCAAATAATAGTAAGGCATTCAAAAAGGGAAAATTGTTTTTTGAAATTATTTTTTTATCATAGGAAGAACATAAAAACCCCCTCAGGACTCACACAACACAGCTGTTTTCACCACACCTCGCTCACCACTTGATATTTCCTAACATGTGACTTTATCTTCTTTGCTAAAATTTCATGGGGCCTCTTTTGAACAAATGGGAGTCCTGTTTCATTCGATTTCAAAAATTTTGATTGTTCAAAAATTTTGATTTTACTTGACGACAAGGATTTTGTTATAGCACATTGCGTGCCCTCAGTTATTCTCTGACAAGCTTTATTTCACTTATTTAAATACTTTTCTCGAACAACAAACGTACATGAAACTGTATCAAAATTTACTTTACCAAATTCTGTATTAGACCAGTGCCAATAGCTTTGAAAATGGTAAAAAGTCGAAAAAATTTAGAACAGGATAAAACCAGTTAGAAAGGTAAGAAAATCTAATAACATTAATAGGAAAAATAAATTACGGGCGAGCTGAGTTCGGGAAGGGGGGTGTAGGGGGGTTTAAGGGGGGAGAAACGGTTTATCACGATTTCCGGAAAAACTAAGAGTCCTATCGAAAAAAACTAAACTGCAAAGTTGTTGGTAATAAACAGATCTACAACTTTTGTATTTTCACTTTTTTTCTATAACCTCAAAATATATGCGAAAAATTCAAAAAACCGACTTTTTGGTTTTTTGTTTTTATCTCCCACAAAAAAATTTTTTTTTCACTAAATTTAATGAAAAGTTACCTTATTATGTCCCAAATACACTGTAATTTTTTGGATTTAAAATATTTATTTTTTCTCCTTATTTTGATTTAGTAGTAAAAAATCATCAGAATTTTCAATCAAAAATTCTCACGTCAAAATATCTGATTTTTTCTAAAAATCGGAGCAAGTTTTTTTCGTTGGAATCTCTACTTTTTGATGGTATAAAAAACAATGTACAATACTATAGAAATTTTTCGCAAAAAATGAAAAAAATCAAAAAACTCGAATTTGGAAAAAAAAAAAAAGTCATAACTATGTAAAAATTTTAAGCTCCTTATTAAAATGTACACTTTAATTACTCGAAAAATGAAATTTTCCATGTGACATTGTCACAAACTGAAAATAAAAATATATTAAAATAATTAAAAATCAAGCTACAGCATGCATTTGTTTTATACCCTTCTCATCCATCATTAGAGGGTGACTGCAGTGCCCCCTATAGTTTTTTGGAGTTACGAATAGCAAGCTACACTGTAGGATGGGATAAATGAGTAATTTCCGCAATTTCGAACTGTGTAACCTTGAATATTATGAAAAATAATCAGTTTTCCCAATTGTGTTTGCTGTTAATTATTGTATTTGCTGTTAATTTAATAAATAGCTTAGAATTTTACATAGTGATGATTTTTTTTTTTTCAAATTCGAGTTTTTTTGATTTTTTTCATTTTTTGCAAAAAGTTTCCATAGTATTGTATATTGTTTTTTATACCATCAAAAAGTAGAGATTCCAACGAAAAAAACTTGCTCCGATTTTTAAAAAAAATCAGATATTTTGACGTGAGAATTTTTGATTGAAAATTCTGATGCTTTTTTACTACTGAACCAAAATAAGGAGAAAAAATAAATATTTTAAATCCAAAAAATTACAGTGTATTTGGGACATAATAAGGTTACTTTTCATTAAATTTAGTGAAAAAAAAAATTTTTTGTGGGAGATAAAAATAAAAAACCAAAAAGTAGGTTTTTTGAATTTTTCGCATATATTTTGAGGTTATAGAAAAAAAGTGCAAATGAAAAAGTTGTAGATCTTTTTATTACCCACAACTTTGCGATTTAGTTTTTTTCGATAGGACTCTTAGTTTTTCCGGAAATCGTGATAAACCGTTTTCCCCCCCCCTTAAACCCCCCTACACCCCCCTTCCCGAACTCAGCTCGCCCGTAATTTATTTTTCCTATTAATGTTATTAGATTTTCTTGCCTTTCGAACTGGTTTTATCCTGTTCTAAATTTTTTTGGTCTCAAACATTATTGGCACTGGCCTATATGGACAACTCAAGTGTTTAAGTTGAAAATATAAAAACTAAGCGGAGTTTCCTAAACTTATTTACGAATTTTTTTTTTTTTTTTTCAGAATTATCATACTTATTTAAAAAGATTGATCAATTATTAGAGATAATTGAGATGAAACTTTAATATTATTTGTAAGATTCCATGAATGAACCACTTTGTTAGCTGGTTCATCCATAGAAAAAAACCTAGCTGTTCAATGATAACAACTGTGTCATTTTAAATGTTCTCATAATTGTCGCTGCTGTGACGAGTCATGATGAAACTTCAAATATGGGGAATTGTACTTGATAAAGCACCATTGCAAGTCAACGTTCCCAATTTAATTATTCAGTAATATACAAAGCATGTAAAAACAAAATGTAAATTTCAATCATTAGTAAGTAAACAGTAGAAATCTTATTTATACGCTTAATATTATGATGTTTTGATTCAAGCTCCTTGACGATTCTGCATTGCACTGTTTTGAGAAAATATAAGACACAAAAACTGATTTCGTGCCTGATGAAGCTCTGGTGGGGAAAATATCTTCGCGGTCTACTCATGGAACCGGTTCATTGACAGCAACCTTCCCCTATAACATATTTTTGCGACTCACAAGTTTCATATCTTGTTATTTATGTAACTCCGAATGCAGTATTTTGGAAATTTTTTAGTTACTTCTTGATTTTGCTAACTTCTTCTGAATATTTTCAATCTTTTTAGCACGTATAAAAAATGTACTACCTCTATTCCTTTTCGTTTTCTGCACCATTACAACTGAAGTAAAGTTGTTGTCATGAGAAATCTATTGTTTATTTTCACTTCTTTTTACAAAAAAGGAAGCATTGTATTCGGGAAAAAATTTTCACTCAAAAATCGGCTTTAATTTCCATTTTGCTCACCCCCGAATGCATATTGAGTTTTTTTTTCAACCCGACCACACGTGAATCTATTCCTAAGAACGTACAGATACCCAAAGTATCCATTTTGATGATCCCCGAACTAATTACACCGAGTCGTCTCGCGCCGTCCGTATGTACGTATGTATGTGCGTATATGTATCTTGTATATCCAAAAAACGGTATGTCCTAGAAAGTTGAAATTTGGTACGTAGACTACTATGGGGTCTAGTTGTGATCCTCTTCTTTTGGATGCATTCTGATGTTTCAAAGAGGGTCTTTTACACATGTTTGGGGTAAAATCATTGTTAATTTCAATGCCAGCTGATATGGTGGCAAACACTTGGCAATATATCACTAAGCTTTTGGTTGCCAAGTTTCGTCACAAACTTGGCGACAAATGTGGCGTTTTTTTCTTTTTTAATCTGATTTCAATTTGGCCATATTTAGAGAGTTAACCATTGAATCACATTAAAACTGCTAATGTTGGGAAAATTTATCTGTATAAAACGTTTTCCTTGTTTCAGTGCGCAACAAACTTTTGGTGAAAATATTTAAATTTTCTTTGCTTACTCCGAGGCACTATTATCATTAAATTGAAGCAAAAGCAAGTCATGTGTTGCACATATCAGCTCATTTCTTTTAAATTTAAAATCGCTGTTTCTTACAAAGTTGGAACAGGACTGTAAATCTTTACAATCAAGTACTAAAATATCAGAGACTAGAAAGTACAAATGAAGGACGTCAAATTATTTTAATTGTTCTAGAGTCCTTAAAAATATTTAGATAAGTCTGAAAATCTAAGTGGGATCTCATTTCATTTATTATCAAGTGTAAAAATTATGAAGTGTTCAAATGGGCAGTATGTTACTCTCTTGTTACCAATTTTCTAAAACTGTAGACCAATTGTTTAAAAGCATTTTTACTATTGATTATTCTATATTTAATTCATTGTTGTATTTGTCGGTGGGTTGGAGGATTGATTAAAATCTAATAGTACTGAAAGCCAATGTGAGCAAGTAACAATGCATTGTCTTTTCTCTTCCCGCGTGTTCTTTCTCTCTGTCGACTGCTGTCATTTATTTGCCGAATCAAAAACAATTTTGACTGTGTATTATCTTAATTTTTAAAAGAGTATAACTTTTAAAACTTTTCTTTTGTCTATTTCTGTCTTGATATTTTTGTAGTTTCAACTACATCAATTTTTATATTTATTTTTGAAAATTTCCTCCGGGAGAGAAACACCCGGACACCCTACAATTAGAAATGTTCTGTACTCCACTTAAAGGGGATTCCCGGGTCATTCCTTTGATACTATTCCCCTTCTTAAGTTCAATCCAAACAGGACATTAGAAAACACATTAAAACATGATCAACGAAGTAAAAGTATTGCTGTATGTGTGAGACGAAAGAGGCAAGCCTAGTCAAGGGGAGAAAAAATTAAAAAAAAAATGCCTCTTACACCACCGAGAGAAACGTTGTTCAAACTACAAAAGGTGTCCCATAACTGAAATAGCTTAGGGCCCCACTGATTTCCTTAGCTGCTTTTGCTTGTAACCATTGTGTTGTTTTTTTCAGTGCTTTTATAGCTGCCAGTTTTATTTCCTGCTCTTTTCTGTCAATATTGGAGATTATTTCATTAATATTGTTACTAGTTTTAATATCAAACACTTTATATTGCCTCAGTTTTCCATATTATGCCAATTGACGGAGAGCAAGAAAACACAATGGAGAAATTGCTGCCAAGTGTCCACCTGGAATTATGTGCGGTATGTGAAAAACTTGAAAGGCATTATAAAGACTTGCAGGATATCGAATTTACTGAACAGAACGATAAATTATAGATTTTGCAATGTCCAAATCCGGTCTAATCCGGCCTTGATTACTAACCTGTTTTAAAGTCTAAATCCGGCCTTAATTACATTAACCTGTTTTAAAGCTGTTCTGCTATGTAGGATAGTCTTGAAACAACGTTTCAAATAAAATTTTCAATATTTAAAAGCTCCCCCTTTATAAGGTACAAAAATAGATATCAACAATTCCAAAAAGTAATTCATAAATAGTAACCTAAAAATCATTTAGGCGTGCAATTAGCTGTGTACAATATTGTTAACTTGTTTCTGAAATCAAGAACAGAAAATATGTTTATTAAACTTGCCACGAGATCATAGTACTAAGTCGTTTAGTTCTTTTGTTTTATTTCTCAAGTCAAATATGAGGTGGATGCGTCAAGTTAGACTAAGTAAATTAAAAAGACCATCGCATCGATTATTCTATGTATAGGATAGCAAACACTTTTAAAATCGTGATATTATTGAAGAAGTTAAACCAGAAGATATCCAGAAAGCCGAACTATAAGGTAGGTGTGGGTAATGAGGTCTACCTGAGGGATATTTGAATGAAAATATAACCTATGCATCCGAATCAGCAAATTGTGATACTAATTAAACATGCAGATCAACTACTATAAGAAACCAGCAAAAAATGACCACTTTTGTCGAAAACAAGCATAAAATAAAGCATTTTTAAGAACCTTGTTGTTATGCCGTATTATACTATGTTAAGATAATAAAGCCTACGAATTTTTACACTCATAAATGATCCAAATAAGTTTCTAACGTTGGTAATTGAAATTAATTATAATATATATGCACTAATTACGCTTACAGTCTTCAAAATGGCAAACTAAATATTTTTTCACAATCGCAAGGAAGCTCAAAATTATCTTTGCCGTAGAAAGTCAGACGGACGCATTCCTTATGATACCATTTGCTGCTTTTTAGATATGGTCTCAGGTCATTTATATTATACTCTCGCAAGTGTGACAGTACCAACGCCATCGTTTCTTTAGAAGCATTTACTTCCTTTAGGGTTTATTTATTTTTTTAATCCCTTTCTTGGTTCTGTCAAACAGATCTTTAGTGACTGGAGTTCCCTGATAATTAAAAGCTTTTCTTCTAACAATTGTTTTTTTTTTTTTCATAATTTTCTCTGGTGTAAGCATAAGTGCTCTTGAAACGTTGTACTTTTTAATTGAGATAGTCGCACATTGCATTCCTCATCGTCCGAACTAGAACCGTAATTCAGGTGGAAAAACCTTTCAGAAAGTTCTGTTTGGGGTACTACTAAAACACTGAACCAATTAGTAAATAGTCGTAATGAGTCGTAATAAGCATCCATACCATATTGAGAAACATTTAAAATAAGCTGTATAACTGTCAAACATTGTTACTAAAACAAAAGAGTATAAGAAGGTCTACGTTTAAATTTGGTAGACCTTATTAGCCGCTGACATCGTGTATATAAGCAATGCACAAAAGTACTATAATTGGTTAATATATGTTATTCAGACATGAAAGAGCGATAGAAGCATTAAAAGCAGAAAATTGTGGAGCTAAACTATAAAAGTGTTGCAAAAAATAATTATGATTCAGTCGGACGATTTTTTATTATTCTTGTTGCACAACCGCTCTGTGCAAATGAATCTCATTGCTCAGATCGAAACAAGTTAGCAACGTGTCACGTACCAGTTTAAAGTGTCATCTATGAGTGTAAGCTAACTACAAGTGCGTCTTTGAGTGGCTATGAACATTTTAAATTGTATTTTTGTTGCTTTGGCCTCATAAGCAGACATGCCTTAATACCCATCTTACGAATGTACATACAGTTGAGCAAATTTAAACATAAATGAGATATATCAGGTCATGAACCTTAGGTTGGCCTTATTTGTCTATTTCCTATTTAACCTTATTTTATTATAAAACAGGAAATAGAAAATTTTATGAACATACATGGCTCAAATTAACTAAATGAATGATTTTTCTTTTTTTGGATAAGGTTAATACTGCTGTAGCTACAATTATTTTAGGCCGAAACTGTTTACCCATTTGCATGATTTTTTAAAGATAATTAAAACTTTTAACACAAAATAAACGTAAATACCATAAAAAACAATCATTGTATCACAGTACTCTGTATAAATGTTACAATGTTGAAGTATTATAATATATATTAAATTAATGCCAGCAACAAGAGCTTCACTTTGCAATTAATTACATGAAATCCGTGTTTTGAGAAGGAACAGAAAGCATTAACATCTGCTTTGAATTTTCTATATTTTCTAATTAGTTTTACTGATTAATTCGATTAACTGATGCTGCCAGAGGTTCGTTTTTGTCAAGATCTTGATTTTTATTTTAAGAAATTAGTTATTTGAACACGATCAACTGCGGACATTAAGGCAATTTCCCGGAATACTATTAAGAGAAAAAAAATAACAAAACAAAAATGTGTAATCAGATAAAATGAAACTATTTTGTGAAAAAAAATCTGAATTCCTTAGACGATTTTTTTCAAGAAAATGATTTTTGTTTTATTGTGTTACTCTTACTTTTTCAAATGTCAAGAAACGTTTTTTCTCTCTCTATCACAAGCAACGCTTGCAATTTCTTGCAGTAGTCACATTAATTCTTTTTTTTTTTTTTTTTTGTAGCTTTTTTTCTCGTTCCCTACTTACCCTTAATTATTTTAATTTAATAATACATTTGATTACTCTCTGCATTATTAAGAACATGAAATAATATAATGAGCGAGTATTATTTCTTCTTAACGCGTTTACGTGTTTTTCCCCCACGTTCTCGGATTTTTCGTTTACTTTCAATTTCTAAACGAGAAACGAATTAAAAGAAACTACAGCAAAAAATGTAATTATCTAATGGGTTTTAATGAAAAACTTGTTTCACTTGTTTTTTTTTTTTTTAATAAGTAAACACTATTCTTGTAATGTTGCTGCTACCGAATTTTTGCAGACATTTAATGATGAATGTAAGACACCTTTCGCATTAAGCGGCTAATGAAGAAATAACTATCTCGCTACATTTTATCGTAAGAAAAGTTTATCTGTACAAGTCATTCTTATTTAAATAGTGGAGATAGAAAATGCATCGTCTAGAAGTAAACACATTTTACCATGCTAGTTTTTCTTTCGTTTGTAAAAATTTACTGCCATAATCTTTCCCCCCTTCCCCCGTTACTTCTGTTCCCTTAACATAAGTTGAAGCTGAGAAATTCATTTATTAAGGCACGTATTTATATCAGAATAACTAGCAAAAAATTATTGTTTATTTTTTAGAAAAGAAAATGCATACATTAGTATTCTGTAAGATAGTTTTTTTGCAATTTCAGTTGCCTAGGGCGGACGGTGATTAGAGATCTTGTAGTGGAGTAGCATTTTTTTTAAAGAAAATGATACACAAATAAGTTTAAACAATTTGATTACTTGTTTATTTTAAATTTCATAACATTAAAATCAAATTAAATCAAACTTACACATTCATATATATATATATATATATATATATATATATATATATATATATATATATATATATATATATATATATATATATATATATATATATATATATATATATATATATATTATTATTATAATTATTAACCAATGATCGAGTAACGCCCCTGACGTCATCAACAGTGAAACTCGCCCCACGACATGATAATTTGGTAACATGTTTTGGTAATGTTTAAAATGCAGGGAAAGGCTTTATTGTTGCAAGGCTGAACTGGATTCGGTATTAACTGTTTAAACTGTTTAACTTAACTGTTTTACTGGTAAGACTCATTTCAAGGGAATGAAGAAATGAAAAGGGGGTCAACAATGAGCGTTATCTACAGGTGTTTAGGGTTAATCCACTGGAGTTAAAGTTAAAATTTCAACTAATAAAATATCACTAAACAGGCAATTGCTTCGTTCAAATGGAGAAGCAAATTTCACCCGTCATATCTTGACGGGCGATTTTCTAGTTAAATAATAGTCTCAAATAACAATAATACTACTAATAATAACCGTGCAGAATACATGACATAGTTATAAATTATTAATTTTAACTTTTAAACAGAGGCATATCAATGTGAAAAACTAATTTTCGAAACAAATCAACAATACGTAGTACTCCTTCATATTTACGTTTTGTATGTGTATTTCTTTTATATAGCTTTCGCTTAAGACTAACGGTTAGTGACATCGTTTAACAACTATTCCACCAAAAGGTAAGATTCTTACGATAATGCTGCTGCTTACTGTAGAAAGCTATTTTAATGCTAGGCTATAGATAATTCATAATTAATTTCCCTAAGAAAGTTTCCAAACAAAATTGACGAACTGATTACGATACCCGATAATGACATATCATTTTGTATCGTCTGTATGTATTCCTTTGCTATACTTTTGATTCTTAAGGCACACGCCAAAGTGCTCTTTATTTCGTAAATATCCATCAGCAAATTCGCAGTCAGTTAAGAGAAATTATCTTAAATAATTTTTTGTAGTTCATATTTTAAAATTTACTTTTCTCCCTTTCCTACTTTTTACAATAAAAAAATAGTATGTGATTTTATTATTTAAACAAATTCACTTTTTAATAATTTCCTTCATGGTTTTACTGTATCAGCAGATTTGTAATCTTCTTTTGTGCGTGTGTTCTCTTTTTTTTAATAATCCTATTCAAAGAGTCATTCAAATTCATTCACCCAAAAAATTAATTCTGACGGCAGGTTTTAAATACGTAATTGTGCTTTCAAATAACTCAAACTATTTTTTCTTTATGCCGTCTTTTTTCACTCTTTGAAATCTTTATTTCTAGAAGAAAAAAAAACTTTTAATGGGGTTCTTAGTTCCAACAAAGCATTCACAAAAAACTAATTTCTATAATAATTGTAGACGCTGAGATCTTCATATTTTTTAATATTGCGTACCTTAAAGTTTCATTTGTTTTATTTATGAATGTTTCAAAAGTACAGAGATAAGTTAGAATATGAATATTACTGTAGCATTTTTTTTTAAATAATTATGCAATATTTTAAAAATATGATTCATTTCACATATGATTCCGCGCATCACATTACTAAGAGCATTTATTCGATTTCGATATAAAATGTTATGCTGATTTTTCAGTGTTTTTAATTCGTCACATCACTCATTGTTGGCAACAGTGATATGCTGCGAAAAGGCAGGAAAACATTAAAATTGCCAATTATAGGAAAATGACATTAAATTGGAGAAAAAAGAAGTCATGTGATACACACATCAGCTCGTTTTGCATTATTATTATTATTATTAGTAGTAGTAGTATCATTATTTTTAGTAGTAGTATTAGTAATATTAGTATTGTTATTGTTTTTATTAATGTCACTATTGATAATATTTTTACCATCATCATTATTGGTTTTATTATTATTGATGTTATGAAACTTTATCAACAAACAATTTGAATTCAAAATGGTGTAAAAAATGGGTTGTAGAAAAGAGCCCCATTGGAGCCGCTATGAGTTTATATATCATGAATACTTACTGCATTTGCTTTCATCTATAAGCTTTAATTCATAAAAAGGGAGAAAAAAAAGAAAAAGGAAAAAAAAAAAGAAATTTATGCCTCAAATTCAGCACTAATATCATAGATGTTAAAACACGAATCTTACTGATTTCTGCCTTTTTTTACTACTAGCTAATTACGTAACGTTGCTCGGTTATTTAATGAAATCACTTTTTTTTTAAAAAAAATCGCCCAGCTCGACATAACGACGAAAATGAGCATTTATCCCGCCATCTAGGTACAAACTCGTAATAGCGTTTTGATTGAACAAAAAGATTACGCAAGGACGTTATATACAATAACTCATTTTTTCTAATGGTGTCTCTATACGAGTTCGTCGATAGACGAGATTTAATCTGAGTCTTTCACAATTAGTTTTAAAAAAAAATAAAAATTCCGAGGATTTTTTCTTCTTTCTTTTTATTATTTAAATTTCTTTTTTTTATTAATAATTTGAATTTTGGGGAAAATTGAAATCACACGGAAATTCGTCCGCGTTAAAAGATAAATTTAAATCCATTTATTAACTTATATTTAAACTGGAACTCTTTGGATTACTAATGCATTGCCAACCCCCATTCCCTATAGTGTGAATTCATCTGCTTCAAAGAAACTCCGCAGCATATTTTGGCATTATTACGGCGTAAACTGCGAAACATAAACTTATGCAAACAAAAAATACGTACATCTATTTTTAAGTATATTAATATCATCACATACATACATAGCTTAATATTGACCAGTTTGAAAATTCATTATGACCAAATCTTGTTAGAAACATGTGTTATAAAACTTCTATTTCGTCCACCTGTTTTTAAAGTTAGTTTTATCAAATGCGTAACAAGATACATAATTCCCTTTCACTTTCAAAACACATATTTTATACATCAGGTTTAAATTGTTCCAGACACGGTAATATATTTATATACATGGCGAACAACGTGAAAACGCGTTATAAGCTGACTATAACCCTAAGCGCTATTTTAAGATTAGATTAAACACGTGCAAAGCAGATGATAAACCCATCATTATGCTACTTTTCTTACCTTGCAACTTGTATATATTTTTACGGTTCTTAAACATACATGTTTGATATAAACCTGCAATCGCTTAAAACGTATAGATGGGATACTGTGTTTTTGTAACGCTAGGTGTCTGCAAAAGAGATATGTACTTTAGGGTGGGCCGAAAAACCCCGATTTTCGAAATCGGTTTGCGGATAGGGCGGAATTTTGGCCAAATGGCTTCAACATGACGTAAAAAAAAATTCAGCTCGATCACTTAACTCCTTCTGCTGCCGCCGGAGCCCTAAAATTTGGTAAAAATGACCAAAAACTATGATTTTTTGACAATTTTTAAAATTAATTGGTTTCCTTAAATTGGTTTGCGGATAGGGCGGAATTTTGGCCAAATGGCTTCAGCATGACGTAAAAAAAATTTCAGCTCGATCACTTAACTCCTTCTGCTGCCGCCGGAGCCCTAAAATTTGGTAAAAATGACCAAAAACTAGGATTTTTTGACAATTTTTAAAATTAATTGGTTTCCTTAAATTGGTTTGCGGATAGGGCGGAATTTTGGCCAAATGGCTTCAGCATGACGTAAAAAAAATTTCAGCTCGATCACTTAACTCCTTCTGCTGCCGCCAGAGCTGTAAAAAACAACTTCCCCTCCGCAGACTTGGACTCGCCCAGCGCCAGCAGCGCAAATAACCGACGCATCTAACCTACTTCTCCTTTCCCGCGAAACAACTTTGGGCTCGTCTACGGAGCGCCAGTTAGACTTTCAAACTGCCATTGTTAGTTTCCTGAGGCGTTTGTTCCCTAGTGCTAGTATTAGGGTTTTTAACGTGCTCGCTCGTTAATTTTCTTTCCTGAAGTGGCGAACTACCGATGTTATCTGTGAAATAGCATACAGTTTTAGTGCATATTTTTAACTACCTTGAACAGAACATATGGCATCTTTAAATGTATTACGTTCACATGTGTTTCATGACATTATTGGGTCGCCCAAGGAACTTTCTATTTTAAAACTACCGACTGTAGAAGACGTTTTAAGGCATTACTTGTGGGAAAGAAATAAAAAAATGAGAGAGTTAGAATCTCGAAAGGAACCTTCTGCCAAAGAAATATCTTATGTTGTAGGTAGGAAAGTTGTGGATATTTGGACTATTGCTTCATACGGTGACAAAGCAATCGTCAGTGAAAGGCGCATAGTTGCTATGATTTCGAAATACCTTGAACAGCTTCGTAAATTGCAAAAGTCTTCAAAAAAAAATTCTTCTTTTTCTAATGAACAGATTGCATCTTTTCAACGCTATGCAAAAAATAAGCTGTTTGACATAGCTGCGTGTAAATGCATCGATCCCGTTCTTCAATGCTCGTGCAAAAATGAAAATAAAGTACCTAAACTGGAATTGCCCTTTCTCCTTGATCAACGATCTGAGAGGAAAATGGTTGTTGAAAAAATTGACCATAAAGAAACCAGTCGGCTCCGCAAAAGGCATAAACGTGATACAAAAAGAGAAGAGAGAGAATCAAAAAATAAAGAAACTAGTCAGCGAGATATAATTGTTCCCGATTTGAGTGAGCTTGAGGACGAGGAGCATGTTGTGCATAATCAAAGTGAAACGGACTCGGACACAGATTTTCAGCCATCGAGAAAGGTACAGCGATCAGTTTATGTTCCCGTGACACAACAGAGGTTTAAATTGCCCAATTTTTCTAGTGCAGTCTTCAGGACACAAACATCTAAAAGAGACGCTGCTCTTCTGGCTTCTTCTCTTCTTGAAGACATCGGGGTGGTGACCCCTGAAAATAAAGAAAAGGTTATTGACCCAAACAAAATTCAAAGGGAAAAACAAAGTCTCTCTAAACATATTTTAAAGGAGACTTCCACAACACTTCAGCAAAAGAAATTGAAGGCAATATATTTTGATGGAAGAATTGACAGCACGTTGGTGATTGAAAGGAAACAGGACGATACATATTATCGGACCACACAGAAAGAAGAACATATTGTCCTTGTTGAAGAACCTGAATCAAGGTACCTTGGACATGTAACTCCTTCTGCGGGTACGGGGAAATCTATCAGTAAAGCGATGCTCAGTTTCATTCGTGAACACAAAATGGACTTATCCGATATTGCTGTCATAGGATCTGATGGTACAGTAACAAACACTGGCCACACAAATGGGGTTATGTCGCTTATTGAGAAAGCCATTCAGAAACCTCTTCAAAGAATTATCTGCATTCTTCACACTAACGAATTGCCTCTTCGTCATCTATTTGAAACTCTTGATGGCAGAACAACAGGGCCAGAGACTTATCAAGGACCAATTGGAAAATTGTTATCAAATTGTGAAACCATGCCTGTTGCGAAATTTTCTCCAGTCTCAGTGCGCTGGATCCAGGATTTGAAATTAGAACAGGTACAAGATTTAAGTAGTGATCAGCAGTATTTTTTGGAAATCTGCAAAGCAGTGTCTTCAGGAAGGTGTCCCCAGCGTTTGGCCGAACTGAATCCGGGAAAATTGCATCACGCTAGGTGGTTAACAGCAGCAAGCAGAATTTTGCGTGTCTATCTAGCAACTAGCACTCCTACTGAGTCTTTAGTGACAATCGTAGCCTACATTATGAAAGTTTATGCATTAGTGTGGTTTTCAGTCAAGTGCAAACCATCGATTTCGGACGGAGCAAGACACCTTTGGAAGATGCTTTCTTTTTCTCGTTTCTTGGACGAAAAGGCTAGAATGGTGATAGATCCAGTCATCAGGAGAAACGCGTGATTTAGCCACCCCGAAAATTTGCTCATAAGTTTCATTACGGACATTCACCCGAATATAAGACAAATGGGATGGCGAAGAATACTTAAAGCACGAACAAATTCGACTATGAAGTCTTCCAGAAGGTTTTGTGTTCCACAAAACCTCAAATTGGATGCGTCTTCATACACTGATATGATTGACTGGTCTGAATGCATTCTGACAGAACCTCCTCTCACGAAACATCTGAGCATAGAAGAGATCAAACACAACATACAGATGTCTGCTTTTCCTGAAGAAACCAGTAACATCATGTGTTATCCATCTCATACTCAGAGTGTAGAAAGGATGGTGAAGTTAGTAACAGAAGCTGCGTCTTTTGTGTGTGGATCAGACGCAAGGCACGGATTTGTGCTCGCCACTTTAAAATCGCGAAAGAAAATGCCACAATTTATATCAAAGAGTTCATACGTCACTTCACCGGAGTAAAAAGCTCGCCTCAGCTGTTAACTCAAGCCTCCTTGCAGACGTATAAATATAAATGGTATGTAAACACTAATTGAAAATAAATATTAAATAAGTTTCGCACTGCGAACTGTAATGTTACTTTTTGCCTATTTTAGTAATTTTTCAAAATTTTTTTGAGGATTTTATGACAAAATATATTTATAAATACTATTTATACTAACTTTACCATATTTTCTTCTTTTTTAAGCACTATAATTATTTTAGCAACATTCTTAGCAACTTTTTTTAAATTGTCAAAAAAATTCCCGTTTTCAGTCATTTTTACCAAATTTTAGGGCTCTGGCGGCAGCAGAAGGAGTTAAGTGATCGAGCTGAAATTTTTTTTACGTCATGCTGAAGCCATTTGGCCAAAATTCCGCCCTATCCGCAAACCAATTTAAGGAAACCAATTAATTTTAAAACTTGTCAAAAAATCCTAGTTTTTGGTCATTTTTACCAAATTTTAGGGCTCCGGCGGCAGCAGAAGGAGTTAAGTGATCGAGCTGAAATTTTTTTTACGTCATGTTGAAGCCATTTGGCCAAAATTCCGCCCTATCCGCAAACCGATTTCGAAAATCGGGGTTTTTCGGCCCACCCTAATGTACTTGCTATATTATCCGAAAACTAATTAACTCAATGTTAAATGAATGATCGACCAAAGTTATGACGCAAAAACATTGCAAATTTCTGCAGACACTTGTTTCGGTATTACAAGAAACAAATCTTTCAATGCAAAGAATTGTGTGCTTTTGGATGAAGAGTCTTTCGGGAAAAGTTTTTGAATACTGCTAAATAATTCCCGTAAACTCTTAGTTTACTCTCTATGGCTTTCATTTTATAAGAGAAGTATGGCAATAGTGCTCATACAGGGTTTCATGCAAAGGATACCCTGATTTCAAAATCAAATATCTCGAAAACAAAGCCCGATACTGGAATAAAATAAAAAGCATGTTTTTTGTGAAACTCATAAAAATCACGAACAGAAAATTAATTTAATAACAAAAACTGCCAACAGAGGACGCTGCACGCTGTAATTGCAATAGAAATCCCCATAAATAGTGCTGCGAAGGGGTTAGGCGCTTCAGCAGTAGTTTTGCCTCTTAGAGGTTCTCAAGGGACATTTATGCTAGAAATTGTCGTGCAACCCCTTCGCAGCAATATTTATGGGGACTTCTATTACAATTAAAGTGTGATCCCCCCCCCCCTATTGGCAATTTTTGTTAATAATGTTCAAGTTTCTGTACACGAGTTTTATGTGTTTCGCAATAAACATGCCGTTTGTTTCATTCCAATGTCGGTCTTTGTTTTTGAGATATTTAATTTTCAAATCAGGGAGTCCCTTCCAGAACACCCTGTAGCACTCTTTACACAAGAAAAATAGCGAATTGTATTCCCATGTAAGACTTATAAATGTGGATTAAGAAATGTACAAAATATTGTTAAACTCTAAAACCTCAAACTAGCTCTTGATCTTGTAGTTGAAAAAATAATACAAAGATGTTTAGGAAACAACAAGTCCAAGTTAAAGAAAACATATACTTGTTAGGTTTTTCTAGGAAAGAAAGTTTATTTCGTACCAGAACCATATTTTAAGTCAGAAATTCAATTGCAGAACCAGGAAATAGTAGAGAACTTAATAAAAATGAACAAGGTTAAACAACACGCACATCTCTTAGGGAAAATAAAACACTTAAGGAAGATTTATGATAGCATGTCTAGAGTCGTAAGGGTAAATTATCTCTTGCGGCCAGCTAAAGTGACACAAGAAATATCTTTTATTTTATGAATATCTCATAAAAACTTTCATGAATTTGTTACAGTCATAAAAGAGATAAATTTTATTCTTAAAATAAAATGTCATAAATAAACTTGAAACATTAAGATACAAATAAGTTATACTAAAGTAAAGTGCATTATTATAATTAAAATGTTTAATTTCTTGCTACAGATAAAACTATTTAAAAACAATGTAAACATTTTATGAAGATAACATAAAGAAATTGCAAGTGAGTGTTTTTTTATTGTAAATGAATAATGTTTTCAATGAAAAAAAATATGTTAAAACCAGAAAATGTTCGAAATGAAACAATTAGATGTATGCATCATTTCCAAGGATAATACTTCGGAAAGTCCCTTAAATTGGTTTTCAGTTTTAGTAAAGTTTTAAATAATAATATTGACAATCGAACTGTGGACAAGATTGCTATGCTTTAAAAGAAACCTTTTGACTTGGTTCTGTTTCGACTAAAAGCTTTTAATTTGAGAAAACGAAAAAAGCTGTTAGCAAAAGACCAAAAATGTGCACCAAACAACAAAATCCCCCCAAAAAAACATGTGTAAGAATTTACTTTTGTTGAAAGAAAAAATAGTTTTATTTCGTTTTTCCGCAGCTCTTCAAAAAACGACTTTCATTTCCGCAAAAAATAAAACACATAAACAGACAAATAAACAAATACAAAAAAAATGAAGTATCATCTCATAAAATACAAATGTGACATATAATTGGGTTAAAGATTCAAAGATAAAAAAATAACAAAAAGGAAATGCTGTGGAATAGTATCCTTTTTGGTCATAGATGAAACTTTTAAAGGGAAGAAAAGGAAATAAAAAAATGCTTAGTACATGCTTTTGCCTTTGTTCTGGAAAAGTACTATATACTTTCAGAAATAATAATAGCATTTCACATATTTTTAATACGTAATTTTAAAAACAAATACATTAAATAAACTATCATCTTTTTCTCAATCAAATGACTGCTTAACAATTTTGCACTCTGTAGTGAAACTGATTTACATATGTCGATAACATTTTACTGTATTAGCTCAAAACAACATTTTAAAGAGTTCATCTTGCAATGACGTTTGTTACATATTTATTTACGCTAAAAGGAAAAATACAGAAATCCCTTTATGGCCACCGACCACAACAGACTAACTTAAAACTCTAAAAGCATAGTTCTCATTTTTGTCGAAATAGACTTGTAGACTTGAGAAAGGGATCTAGGACTAATGCAGAAGTAATTGTCACCCCCTCCCTCAGATTTAATGAGAAAATAGGTACGTTTCAGTGTTTAAAAGTAAAAAGAATACAGATAATTCTTATCTTTAATTTTCCTTGCTTAACTTGTGAGATAGGGTCGTAACAGTGGGACTGATTAATGGATAGTCATAAATTCTATGTCAGACGGCCGTAGTTATCCGTGTGCATTAATGGTCGATCGCGCACGGTAAACATATGGTTGTTGCAAAGTCATACCTGATGAATTAATAAATTATTGCAGCTCAGGTTACTGGATTCGGAGTTGCTAGGTTTTAAACTCCGGATCAAAAAAATAGACGCTTAATAGTTGTTGTTAATGCAGTCATTTACCGTGCTTTGTTTAAGAAGTCCTACCTCCTATGGAGTATATGGCAGTCCTCTTTACTATCAGTTCTACGGTATGACAATAACAGTCATCAACAACATTTTCAAATTTTCTAAAGCATCAAACGACATTTAGTTAGTATTTCGGTTCATCAACGAAAGACAATTCGAAAGTTACTGGTTAAATCACGGCTCTGTTGATCAAAAAAGAGACTCCCTTTCATTCCTCCAATTTTCTCACTTTCTTCTTTCTCATTTTTAACTATTGTTTTTAATTTGCTGTAATCATCAGTGGTGAGTTCAGGCACCACACAATAGTGAGCTGAGCACTAGCAATATGTAGATCCATTGCAAGTGCTAAATGCTATTAGTAATTAATGTTACAATTGTTTTAAAAGAGAAAAAATGCAACTTATGTTCACATTCAGAGTACTAAAATGCCGCTGCTTAAATCCCAGGTTAAGCTGATATTTTACTTACCTTTTTTAGTTTAAAGTTAAAGTTGTTTCTACAATGCACGAACTTTACCACACACCAAAAAAATTTGTATGCGCGCGCACACAGAATCACACATACATACACAAATAAAGAGAAATAAATAAAACGGTAAGAATACTGTAAAGTAAAAATACTTTGAGTTATAATAATTCAAAGAAAAAAGTAGTAACCCTGAACAATGGAATGCGTACTTAATCATTGCACTGCAGTTTTTACGCACTAGTTTAATTATTACACATGCATAAGTATTATAAACCATAATTCCATTTTTTTAAATATGTTAAAATTAATTTCTATTCCAGAGTAATATTTTATTTGAAAGATGAATTTCTGTCATTTTTTCAGCTTGGCGACGGGAATAAAATAAAAATATTCATTTGAAGAAGAGAATGAAATGCCTTTCGTGTCTCCGGGTAATAACTCAGCTTTCTTTATTCAGCATAAAATAAGGAAATGAATCAGAAGCAGGTCACATAAAAATCTGACTTTTACATTTCTAGTTTATCCATTTCTCCGTGTCAGGAGCTGAATATTAAGATTTCTTGTACAGGAAATGAACCTTTTTTTTTCGATTTTAATATGAAATCAGTAACTTTTTGACCTCGCAAGATGTCTGAAAAGAATTTTTTAAACCTGCGTAATAACATTGAGTAAATATTAATTTTCTTCGAACACAAAAGGTAAGTCCGGATATAATGTGTCATGGTTCTTGCAAGAAGATATTCAGTAGCAAGAGAACGAAAACCTTATGCAATGTGCTTCTTCTAAAATGAACCGATTTTGATTGTGTCCTTACTCTCCGGAAAAACTAATTATTTAAAAAGATAAATTTTAACAAATTTTCGGTTGGGTTGGTAAACGTTAATAAATTTGCATGCTTAACAAAAAAATGATTATTAATTTTTGATGAAACTTATAACGTTCTTAATTTTTAGGCTGTATTAAAAGAAGTAAGAAGGTGAACGAGAAAATTATAAACAAATTTGTATTCTTCTACAGAACAATATTCTGCTTTTATTAATGCGAAAACGATAAGGAACACATTTTAAGCACATTATTGCATTAAATAACCTTAAATAAAAATGAAATTAAATACAGTTCGCTACATGGTATGTGTTTTCTGGGAGAGAGCAATGTCGCTGAGATCATTAAGGTATTTAATGTATCACTTGCTCAAATAAAACAAATATCTAGTGTTCTTGTGTAGTTTTTTAACAGTAAAACGCTCTCTTACCATGATTAGAAAAAAAAATCATTATCTTTTCAACAGTTAATTTAAGTTAAACTTAGATTTTAAAAGTTTTATTCTGTGCTGTGGAGAAACATACTATCTTAAAACTAAATGAAAAAAACTTTGATTTATTTCCACCCTATTGTTGCAATGCTAACTAAATAAATGGAGGTGAATCTGGGATAGAAAATTAAACACGGCTTCTACGAAGGGAAAAGCTCCTATGAGTGCAAGGAGGGGGATTTGAGAATCGAAATCACCAGAAACCTCTTCGTTTCACCACATAATTACATTCCTTATATGGCAGTTTATGTCCATATAAAGACTGTTATGACCAAATCCTTACCCACTAGAAAGTATATTCAGACTGTGCTAGCACCTGGAGTAAAATTGAAAATCATTTAAATCTTCTGAGAAATGCAATAGGTACAAGCGTAGAAGTGTATTAAATCTAAGGAAAAAAAACTTTTCAGTTGGTATCGGACACTTAATTGCTGGTAAACATGAGTGATTTATATTGTTTTTGTTACTCAAGACTTCGTCATCCGTTTTAGGTAATCATGTGCGAAATTCGAGGTAAATGGCAAGAACGTGACATGCCTAAAACTGTAAGAAACTTAGAAACAAGAACAATATATCTATTAGAGATGCCAGTTAGATTGGACTCGCAAAAACTGAATACCTAGAAGGAGGTTATTCATTTTATAAATATATCGCACATCTAAAGTAACACCGCCACAAGTCAAAAAATGACGATTTTGTGTTATATACCTACATGCCACGGTGCATTTATATTCATACTACTAGAAAAGCACCCGTCAAAATATGATGGGTGAAAATTGTTTTTACACTGGAACGACGCAATTGCCTGTTGGGTGATATTTTTATAGTTGAAATTTTAATTCAATCTCCCGTGGATTGACCCTAAACTCCAGAAGCTATAGCTGATTGTTGACCACTTTTTTCGTTCTTCATTAACCTGAAATGAGACGGTTTTACCATTTAAAACAGGTAAGTTACCGGATCCAGTTCAGCTCTATCAGAATAAAGCGTTTCCCTGCATGTCAAACATTACCAAAACATGTTATCAAATTATCAGGCCGTGGAATGAGTTTCATTGTTGATGACGTCATGAGCGTTTCTCGATCATTGGCTATTACATATAAGATGATTATAATGCAAGGCAGGCACAAACGGAAAAAAAACCTTACAGTTGAATTTTTTTTTTTCGAAACGTATGTTTTGCAGATGTGGCAGTGTTGTACTAGGTGTATCAATCTTTGTAACAAGTAGTTGTACATTGTAAATAATACGTTTAGTATTTAAACCCATGTCCGATACAACGCTTCATGTTTCAACATTCACAAATATAACAAATGTTTAGGAGTAGAGTCTAAATTATATGCACTAAAAAATCACAAAAACATGGATGCAAATCAGAACTAAAATACGGAAAATATACACTAATTTGTGTTTTCCCTAAATAGGAAAAAGGTGTCAAAATATCATTTAGAAAATTATTAATTTTCTGGATTTTGTTATTTTGGCCAAAAATACAAATTAAAGAAGTTAGAAGAAAGCACTGCAGATCAATATGGTCAATCCCCAGTTTTTTAATGTATGATAGAACAAGCTGGCTGTATCCTAATTTTATCGTCACGGAACAGCATGATGATGAAGCGTTACCAACTAGCTATTTGTTATCAACAGGCAAAAGGGTAGAAACCGTTATCACAAAACTGTCTTTTCAAAGTTGCCTGATATAATTTTACAGGGAATTTCGTTTCTTCAAAGTTGATTGTAGTTTTCTAGTAAATAAGAAAGTGCATTGTTCTAGAAAACCTTATTTCTGTTGTTGACGAATTTCAGAGAGAAAAGAAAGATCGTTACACAGCGTCAATTTTCCTGTCATTGGATAACCCTTGAAAAGTAGTCTGTAGTTCAATAAGGTCAGGAATGGCAATATTAAGACTCTGGTCCCCCTATGATACGGAAGGGTTGACTGGATGATATGATATAGTGCTGCATATGCTGCACATCTGTGTGTGATTTTTGAGCAGAATTGACAAAATAATGATGATAATAATAATAATAATAATAATATGTAAATAAATTTAAAAAAAAAGACTTTCCAGTGCCCAGAATAGGACGATTGCTTTTTTTTTTCTTTTCATTGAATCAAACATGGAATGTTTGATAATGTTTTTGAGTTTATCAAATGTGATTTAATGTGTTTGATATTAACAATAAATAATAATTAATTTGTTTAGCCTTGTAGTAATTTTGGTGTTCTTTGCCTTATTAGACATATCTGTTGGAATAAGGTTAATTCGTCATTTTTCATAAACTGCCGCCAAACATATAACTTATTTTTTTTTTTTTACATGGAATGATTTTTTTCTTATTATATGAATCATTTGATGAATGTACAAAGATTGGAAACAATTGATCCTTAAATGAGAGATACATTAGGCTCTGAATCTTTGGCTGTCCTTTTTTGAAACACTTATCTTATCCGCATTACAGTAAATCCCAATTTGCTCTTTAATATTTTCTCAAATTACACTGTAAAAAAAATCCGAAACGTTGCTGGTAATTTACATGGAATACTTTGGGATTTCACATGTTTTCATCAATTTCCTGTGAAAATTAAGTATATTCTTCAGAAAGTTTTCTAACTTACTCCAAGTCACACGAATGCAGACTTCCAACTGTTGTGAAAAGTATTTTTAGCTACTAGTTTAAAGATTAACTAAATATATTTATAAAGTATATCAGCTTAAAAGCATATACGGCACATCCAGATTGAATAAGCTCCCAATGAGAGTGAATAAGTCTGAAGTGCCCTTCTCAGTCAAAATTATTACCACGTAATGATAATTCTCTAGTATTATATTTTCATCCATATTTTTAATGTCTTTTAATTCTTAAATTTAATTATTTTATTTCTATTTAACACAAACTGCCGAATGGCAACACGTAATTACAAAAAAGTGAAAAAGACGCACGAGATCGTGTTCCACGAATTTTTGGTCTTGAGAAAATAAAAAATGACGACTTCTTGAAGTATATGTGATGTAAATAAAGTTCTGTCGATTTTTATAAAATAACGGAGTCAAATTCTTATACAAAATTAGGGTGTTGTTATAAACCTTCACAACACCCTCAGTGGTGACCCACGTTTTGGACAAGAAAAAAAGGAAAAGAAAAAGAAGACGGACAACGCTTTATTCTATGGTATGCTCTTCACTTAAAGTCATTCACTTGAAGGGAAATGCTCTGGCCTAAATTTTATTTTCGTGTAAAGATAAACTTTATCTTTGACTAATTTTTCTTTGTTTTAATTTAATTGCATTTGTTTATTTTACTTGTGAATTCTCAGTTAAATTTTAAAATGTCGGTAGAAAGTTTAGATAATGTTGAATTTACCAATAATACTGTACAAAGTGACTCAGTTTTGAGAGTTGCAACCAGATTACCTCCACTATGGAAAAGTAATATAACAGTTTGGTTTATTCAAGTGGAGGCTAGTTTCAATGTTTCACGTATAACAAATGATGAGACGAAGTATAACTACTTGTTATCCGCCATTGACGCAGATACACTTAGCGCTGTTACGGATTTAATTATAGCTCCTCCAGAGGGAAATAAATATCAAGCTTTAAAAGATAGATTAGTTAAAGAGTTTTCCGATTCGCAATCAAGCCAAATACGGAAACTTTTGTGTGAACTTACATTAGGTGATAAAAAACCATCTGTTTTACTTCGGCAAATGAAAGAACTTTCACGAAATTCAATTACTGACGAATTTTTAAAAACCATTTGGTTAGAGCGTTTGCCAACACATATTCAAGCCATTTTATCAGCATCAACTTCAGACTTGACTGAACTGTCCATTTTAGCTGATAAAATTCATGAAATAAAAATGGAGCCATCAGTTTGCAAAATTTCAGAAACACTAAAACATAGTGAACAAACGACGCAAATATCAAATTTGCAAAATCAAATTGAGCATTTAACCATGCGAATTTCTGAATTAACTAAAATGGTATCAAAACGTTCATTTTCAAGAGGTCGTAGTAATCATAGATATAGGTCCCAATCTAGGAGTAGACGAGTTCCAACACCCTCAGATAATCAAAATACATCTGAGTTTTGTTTTTATCATGAAAAATTCGGCGATAAAACATTTAAATGTCGCCAACCATGCAGTTATGATGCAGTTCAAAAAAAACTTGCCATAGCTGCTATGTCTAATAACGATATTTACCCTGACATAGCAGCACATAAACAGTGTAGATTACACATAATGGATAAAAGTACGGAATTAAATTTTTTGGTTGATAGTGGCAGTGATATTTCTTGCATTCCTGCCCATTTTTCATTCAAAGCAAAAACTCCCATCACTTACGTGTATGCTGCGAACGATTCAAAAATAGCTGTGTACGACCACAAGGTGTTAAATATCAACATGGGATTGCGTAGAATATATCAGTGGCCATTTGTTGTAGCAAATGTTTCTTGCCCAATTCTAGGAGCAGATTTTTTACAAAATTTTTCACTACTAGTAGATTTAAAGAAGTCGAGATTAATTGATTCAGTCACTGGTTTGACAACGAAGGGAGAGTTAACTAAAACTCAATATAGTGGAATTAAATTAGTCTCGGATAATATGGTGTACAAAGAATTATTTAAAGATTTTCCCGAGTTATTGAATCCTATCCCAAATTTCAAAAAACCAGTCAGTCACGGTACTGTCCATTATATAGAAACAAAAGGACCGCCTTTATTTTCTAAGCCCCGACGTTTACATCCAAAGGTATTAATCGAAGTTAAAAAAGAATTTCAATACCTTATGGATCAAGGAATATGCCGTCCTTCAAAATCTCCTTGGGCTTCTCCTATTCACGTGGTACCAAAAGCGGATGGATATTACCGTATTTGTGGTGATTATCGAAGGTTAAATTCGGTCACTGTGCCTGACCGTTACCCTGTGCCACACATACACGATGTAACGAACATTTTACACGGCAAGAAAATTTTCTCTAAACTCGATATTGTTAGGGCATATTTTCACATTCCAGTTTTCAAAGATGATATTCAAAAAACTGCAGTTACCACACCGTTTGGTAGTTTTGAGTTCTTATATTTAAATTTCGGTTTAAAATGTGCAGCAAATACGTTCCAAAGATTTATTAATGAGGCACTTTCAAATGTAGACTTCGCTGTTGCTTATTTAGACGACATACTAATTTTTTCCGAAAATGAAACGGAACACTTAGAACACATGAAAATTGTATTAGGTAGGCTTGCCAAATATGGTTTAAATGTGAATATTTCCAAAAGTGTTTTTGCTCAAACTGAAGTATCATTTTTAGGACATGATATTTCTTTTGAAGGAATTAAACCTTTAAAATCAAAAGTTGAAACCATTCAAAATTATCCTAAGCCAAAAACAATGTCAGAGCTTCGACGATTCATTGGATTAATAAATTATTTTAGAAGATTTGTTAAACATGCAGCAAGACTGCTTACCCCTTTAACAGATCAAATAAGAGGATGTAAAAAGAATGATAGCACTCCTATTGAATGGTCTCCAATTTTGAATGACGCATTTGAGAAAGCTAAACAAAGTTTGATTGGCGCTGCATTGGTCTTTCCCTCGCAGGATGGGCAGTTAGCATTACACACTGATGCTAGTGATTTCTCCATTGGTTCAACCTTAAGTCTGCAGACTGAAGAAGGGTTGAAACCAATAGCATTTTTTTCAAAAAAACTGAATACTTCTCAGTTAAAATACTCGGTTTTTGATAGGGAATTATTAGCCATTTATGAATCAGTAAAATATTTTCGACATTTCATCGAGGCGAAAGAGTGTATAATATACACTGATCACAAACCAATAAAATTTGCTTTTCAAAAGAAACGAGATACCTACACAAATAGGCAAAGTAGATGGTTATCCTTTATCTCTGAGTTTACAACTGACATTGAATATTTGCAAGGTAGCTCAAATGAAGCAGCCGATGCCCTTTCTCGAATAAGTACAATTAAATTTCCTACTTCGCTAGATTACGCTAAGTTAGGTGTTGAACAAAAATCTGACTTAGAACTTAAATCTGCTTTAGAAAATAAGGAATCTAATTTAGTATTAAAATTACTTACTATGCCTGATTCAAAAACTGAAATATTTTGTGATATTTCTACAGGAAAAGCACGACCTTTTCTAATAAAAAGTTTTCGTAAACAAGTTTTTTTTAAACCTACATAATTTAACACACCCAGGTATAAAAGGTTCGACTAAGCTTATTAAGCAGAGATTTGTTTGGCCTTCAATGGCTACGGATATCAAAGTATGGGTTAAAGAGTGTTTAAACTGCCAAAGATCAAAGGTTTTCAGGCACACTAAAACTGAAGAAGGAAAATTTGATATTAACACATCTAGGTTTGCCCATATACACATTGATCTAATAGGACCACTACCAGAATCTGAAGGAAAAAATTACTGCTTAACGGTAATTGATAGGGCAACGCGATGGCCAGAAGCATATCCTATTTGTGATATGACAGCACCAACTGTCGCTAAGACGTTGATGTCTGAATGGATTTCAAGATTTGGTTGTCCAGAAAAAATTACATCAGATCAAGGTCGACAATTTGAGTCTGAGCTATTTCGACAATTAACTCGATTCATTGGTGCCGAAAAGATAAGAACTTCACCATACCATCCTCAATCAAATGGTCTTATTGAGAACTGGCATCGACCATTAAAATGTGCTTTAAAAGCTCGACGAAATGAAAAATGGACCGAAGTTCTTCCCACCATACTCCTAGGATTCCGTGCAGCAATTAAAACGGATCTGAATGTTTCACCAGCCGAACTTGTTTATGAAACTTCACTTCGACTTCCAGGAGATTTTTTCGATGAACATTCGGTTATAAAAAGCCCTGAAACTATGATACAGAAGCTAAGAGATATATTTCACGATTTTGCTCCTTTACCGACAAAATCACATTCTAATATTAAGCCTTTCGTATCACAAGACTTAAAAACTTGCACCCATGTTTTTATCAGAAATGATGGGGTGCGGAAAAGTCTTCAGCCGCCATACAACGGACCTTATGCAGTCATCAAGCGCGGCGCGAAAGTGTTCAAAGTAATGATAAAAGGCAAAAATGTCACTGTGTCTGTAGACAGGCTAAAACCAGCATTTCTGTCTGCTGACAAGGACAATGTTAACCAACCAGAAGAAGAAATGCGTAAAAAAGATGAAGAAACTTCATATAGGACAAAATATGGACGAACAGTTCACTTCCCAAAGAATTATGGACATGTCATTCGTGGTTAATGCGTGACTTTCGGCAACGCATTTATTATCATCATTACTGGGAAGGGGGTACTGAAGTGCCCTTCTCAGTCAAAATTATTACCACGTAATGATAATTCTCTAGTATTATATTTTCATCCATATTTTTAATGTCTTTTAATTCTTAAATTTAATTATTTTATTTCTATTTAACACAAACCGCCGAATGGCAACACGTAATTAAAAAAAGTGAAAAAGACGCACGAGATCGTGTTCCACGAATTTTTGGTCTTGAGAAAATAAAAAATGACGACTTCTTGAAGTATATGTGATGTAAATAAAGTTCTGTCGATTTTTATAAAATAACGGAGTCAAATTCTTATACAAAATTAGGGTGTTGTTATAAACCTTCACAATACTCTTAAGTCTTTGGATTCCGCAACGTTTCAAGAATTGCAAGCAAGTGAGATGATCGACTTTTACAATTCTGCCTTTGCTTTGGCTCCAGTTGTAATAATGCTTTTGAAGTTTTCTAAGCTTAGGGAAGGTTCCAAGTTAATATTGAAAACCTACTTAATTAGTCTCTGAAGGTTCAAGAAACGTGGCTGGCTTTAACCGGAGATATTTCAATATTAGTTAGATAGATTTTAGATGATATTTGGAAGGTTACTGACTTTTTGCGGGAAGTATTTCTGTTATTTTTAAGATATATTGCTGGCAGAAATTTGGCACATCAGCTGCCCGTTATTTTCTATGGACGTTTCTTAATAGTTTTAACAGTATAGGACTTTCTGCTTGTCATATAACGCCATTTTTAAAGTTTTTTTTTTTTAAGTTTTAGAATAAGATTTAAGCTGCATATTAATTGTATCAAGTTCCACATGCTTAAACCAGAAAAAATATTATGGCGTTACACGCGTACTTATCCGATACCACACGACTATCCTATATGTTCTTACTAAACACAAAATAGTTTTTTTAAGAGTCATATGCTTAAAAAAACAGAAGTTTTGGACGAATATGGCACGATATATTACTGTTTATTTGTTTGAAACTTAAGGAACAAACCTTAGTTAAAGAATCGAAATAATTGCTCTCTGAAAATATTTCTGCATATCTAACATTAGCAAATGTGCAATTTCAGAAAAGCTTTTACGAAGAACAACGGCTTTTAGGCTTTCGAAACTAAGCTTTTTCTTTTTACCCACAAGAAATGCAGGCGGCAACGAATGAAAATGTGTAAGCCGATTAGTTTGGAAATCCTCTTAAGAGAATAAGATGAAGCTAGCGGATTAGGATAATCTCATATAAAAGGAATGTATTTCTGCTAATATCTAGAAATTATTCACGACACCTAACAAAGCTTTAGTTTATTCGCACTTAAAATTAACCTACTTCAGTTTTACAAAAAATCTATTTGGATATAATTTCGTGAACTTGAAATGAACCAGTAAATAAGAGCAATTTTAATTCCATGGAAATATATTATTTTCAATAAGGCATAACAATACAATCACTTTTTTTATGTTTTGTAGCAAAAATATCTTTCATAACATTTCTTCTTACCTTAAAATACATACATGTGGATGAAGTTTATTTATTTGTTTTTAAGCTACAGCGGAAAATTTTTACCTTCCCACAGTTTAAAATGTTTTTTTTTTTATGGGTCATATTAGTAATCATGGTTTCTTTTTAGTTGCACCATTTACGAAAAAAAAAGGGGGAAATACTTCAACATATTATTTTTATTTAAAAGTTAATTACGATTTTTTTTTAAATTTGTTTAGCGTGTTTTAGCTTGTTGAGAGAATCGTTTTAATATTTAACGGGAGTAGCATAAGACAGAATTATCGTCACAAATCAGATTTCTTAACGAGACATTATTATTATTTTTTAAATATTTTTTATAAAATTTGCTATTCTCTTTTTTTTTTTAACTTATTGAAGCACATTTTTAACTTGATGAATTTATGAGGGGGTATCAAAAAGTAAGGTAACAAGCCCAATCAGAGAAAACGTTTATTCAGGAATTAAAAAAAATATATACAATCTAGGAAGGCACAGGTACATATTACTTCTCTACATAGTCACAATGCTTATCGAAGCATTTGTTCCATCAGTACATCAAACCATCGAAACCGGCACGGAAAAAATCAGTGTCAAAGTTGTGCAACCACATCAAGACGGCTTGCTGAACCTCAGCACCACTTCTGAAATGCAGACCTCCCAAGTGTTTCTTTAACGGTCCGAAGAGATGGAAATCACTTGGTGTGAGGTCGGGACTGAAAGGAGGGTGGGCTAAGATCTGCCACCGAAAACGCTCTAACAAATTGCGCGTATTTGAGGTGGTATGCGGTCGAGCATTGCGGACATAACACTTGTACCGTACACTTCCACTTATTGGCGATGAATTTCAGCTGGAGAATTTTTCTTTAAGCGCAAAAACCGTATCACACTTGTTATTTCAATTGCGGACTATGCTTCCGTCAAGGCGACTATCTTCTAACTCAAATTTCGTCATGTTACCGGACTACCAGCTCCATCTACCGACACCGTTAGAATGCTGTGATTGTTTCCGTTACCTTCAGAGTGATTTTTATTCATACGGATAATTTGCACACCCGTCAGAGCTCTTATTACCTTACTTTTTGATACTCCTACATAGATAAACTGTATGATTTGATACTGTAGAGCAGAGGATCTCAACCTATCATGTATCATACCTCTTTGAACCCTAGTGTGAGGTCACACTTCCCTACCCCCCTCCCCTCTTCTGCACCAGCACCAATATTATGTATCGCAATGGCCAGTATTCAATCGGATACTGAAGTATATTGATTACCAAAGCTGGTTATTAAATGAAAATAGAAATATTCGCACACAAAATTCATATAATTATATATATATATATATTGCGAACGTGAAATGCGAAATCCAAGAACCAAAGAAATAAATACACTAATATGTGAGGTAATCTAAGATTTGGATAAGGTTGACATGTATTTCTAGTCACTTTCACAACATTTAAAAGAGGTCTCGGTTATTTAAAATTTATATTTGTCCGAATAATTGATTTCATTACAGTTAGTTTTATCGTTTATTCATCCTTTTAAACATCCACACCTCAATTGAAATTAGTTTTGATAACCACTGCTGTAATAGCAACGGGTGTAGTGTCTCACCATTACAATAATGTGGTAAAAATCTATTGCACACATTTTATTTCAAAAAAATCCAGTGAAATTTGAAATATGTTCTAGAAATATGGATCACCTTACTTCAGTATTTCTACATTTACTGAATTGCCGTTTGTTTTAAGCATTTTTAAACTGCTTCCTAAACTTGTTATTTAAAAGATGAGATTTTGAAATGCGCACACATGTTTTGAATGTTCGATCTCTCGCTCTTAAAATTCAATTTTTCGTGCTATATTTTTTAGTTTATTTAAAGAAACGTTATATTTTGATCAGTGTTTCCAAATCTCGTATAATATAAAAATTAAATACAATGAGGTAGATCAAATGTCTCTCTTTATAGATATGTATTATTGATCACTGGGGTAATATTGTTGATCATTTTCCTTTATTGTTGTAAATTTGATTAGAAACAGTTACTGAGTAAGGAAAAGGGAAACAATGTCTCCCTTATACGGGAATGTGGGGCAAAGAAAAGGAGTTAAAACGACTGACCTATTTCAAAATGAGCTGGAATCAGTAATTCGTTTGGAAAGTATTGGAAATTCCTTTTTGAAAATTATAGTACATGAAGAAAAAACATTGTATTAAAAAAAAACTTGCATTTTAAGAATAGGGGAAGCTGCTGTACCCACGGACGGTTGTACCTACGGACGTTGGTCGGGAGATTCCGGGTATCGTCGAGAGGGATCCTAAATGGGGTTCAACGTGTGTGTCACAGCCCTCTGCAATACTCCAGAAAGTTTCAACCCCATCAAACAAACATTTCAGGTTCTATCACATTTTTTCGGTTTTAGTAGGATCTAAGTAAAAAAATAACATAAGCACTTTTTTATATTGTTTTTGTCCGTCGTGTATTGTATTATTCATTTTTGTTGTAGGTATCATGATTCCCTATATTTTGAAGGTTTTGTTTCTGATTTTTAATGCTGTAAAACTGTGGTCTTGTCGATGTGACTGCCTTGCAAAACCAAAATGGTATACTTTTACACCCAAGGACACACAACCATGTGTACCAACGGACAGCAATTTTTAGTCTCCTTGGGTCACACTTGAGTCTTCTTACAATGGTAAGTACCTCAAAATGGTGCCTTGTCATCAACGTTCGAAATTTGCTTTTAAAAATGATGATGAATTTGAAGTAGGGCTTGAAGATATAGTGTTGAAGTAACCCCCACCTGTTCTAGGATCTTCAGACCGTCAATCCCACCTGTTTTCATTTAAAGTAGACTTTTCTAGATTTTTGTTGATTTAATCTAAACTTAGTTTTTTGTGATGGATTAATTTTGGTTAAAGATTTCAATTTGCATATAAATTGAAGTTATTATGTAGGTACATAGAGAGCCATACTATCATAAATCTAGTTATTATTTTTTTTTAAATAAACATATTAATTATTCATAACATCATTAACTCTCTTAAGACTAATAACTTTTTTAAAGAGTACACTGATGTTAATAATGAAGGAAAAATTAAAATAGAGGAAACAACTTCGATTAATTTTCAAAGTTTAATTTCTGTTGCGTATTGTATTTAAGGTTGTTTTCAACGGATGTTTGAAGTATTTCAACATAAAATGGCTTATGAAAATGTATTGAGTATAATTGAGTTCCTAAGACCTAGTTATACATTATTTTTTATATGTCTATGGGTAGAAAGGCACCTGTCCGCGGGGTGAACGGGTTGTTGTACCCACGGGCAAAAAAGATGGTAAAAAAAGTATAGGTTGAAAGCTTTGAGATTTTCATCTGACAAAAATTGCCAAATTAGACGATAAGCTGCAGATTCTGGCAGAAAAGTTTTCCGATCGATTATTCATTCCCAGAGATCATCAAAAATTGAAAAGTAAATTATGTCTGTGAGTACAGTAGCTTCCCCTATTTTTAATTTTTGGCAGTAAATGTCTACCTTTAAAAAAAAAGAGGAAATGTTTCAATTTGTTTTTTATGGGGCAAAGTAAAAAAAAATAAATAAATAAAATAATTATCTTGTAATGATATATTTTCTGTTGGATTTCTGTTGGATTATAAAAAATTTTTTGATACAATAAATGAGTAAATAATAGTTTTAGTGAGTTAATGAATAGATTATCAAACAATAAACGAATAAATAAAGTAACATTATGGATTAATCTATAAGAGAAAGTAAATGAGTTATTAAACTAGTGAAAGATTATAAAATAAGTGAATGAATTAATAAATATGAGCATTATTGCTTAAAGGAATGTAAATAAACTAATTACAAACGTGTACGTAATTGATTTAATGAATTATTCAATAAATAAACAAAATTAACAAATTTACTTTGTCCTGCATCTACTTGACTAATTGTACAACATATTTAAAGTATAAAGAATGCTTATTATTAACTAACGAAATAAAGCACTGAATATTAGAAGGTCACAGTTGATATTTAAAATGTTAATAATATGAACTTTATCATTTAATAGTAGCAAAAAAAAGTTTTGACTTACAGCGAAACATTACAATATGAGAATCATGTTTTTTAAATTATCACATTCTTTGATTTTCAGAGATAACTTTTTCTTGACTGGAATAGACATCATTTGCTGTTTCATTGTTCAAGTATTGCCAGATAAGAGCCGTTAAAAGCAGAGTAAAAATTTCATCATTTGCCTCACATTCTCCTACATGATTATTCTTGATCACTTGGGCAATTCTTGGTTATTTTTATTCTTTTGTTGTAAATTTGCCTAGAAATAGATAATGAGTAAGCGAGTATGGGACAATGTCTTCCCTTATGGAGGATTCCTTTTGATCACTGGGATAACTACTTATCATTTGAGTTCATTTTTGTAAATTTGCTCAGAAATACAGGGTGTCCCAAAATGACCGTATAAACTCTCCGCAGCTATATTCCTCGTTGGGAGTACATAAAACTGCCCAAAGAAGCGTTCCTGTACGAATCATAGTTTTTCGAGATAAGTACAAAAAACAAAATATGACCTCACTGCCGGTGTAAGAAAAAACACTTTATTGAACAATGATCAGCAATATACGTACATTACGTATAACAACAAATACGTTTAATGAAGTTTTAAACATTATCGTGTGGAATGATGTGCTAATACTGTTGTTGATATGTCCAATAAAGTGTCTTTTCATTGCACCGGCAATGACGTTATACTTTGTTTTTCGTATTTTTCTCGTAAACTATGGATCGTACAGGAACGCTTCGTTGGGGAATTTTTACGTACTCCCAATTTAGAATCTACCTGAGCAGAGTTTACGCTGTCGTTTTGGGACACCCTGTATACACTGAGTAGGGAAGAGATAGGGTGTCTCTCCTTATAGATTATAATACTGGCAACTGGAATAGAATATTTGTTGATCATTTTCATTTCTTTTTATACATTTTCCCAGAAACTGAAAATGAACAGTTAACAAGGAGGTCTATAACTTCCCTTAGATAATTAATTTTGGTCCCTGGAATTATTGTTGTTTTTTTTTTCTTTTTTTCATTTATTTTTGTAAATTTGCTTAAAAACAGAGCGAGGCAATATCCCACTTTAAAATAATTATTATTGATCACTGGGCTAATCATTTTACATTTTACATTTAATCATTTTACATCTGGGAAAATTGTTGAGTTGGGAAGAGGGAGGCAATGGCCCCTTTCATTGATGGCTATCATTTATCGCTGGGATTATTGTTAACCCTTTTCATCTTGCGTTGTAAATTTGCTCAGAAACAGATAATGAGTAATGAAAGAGAGGTTATTGTGGGACACAGGGTACTAATGGTACAATTATCTTATTTTAAACTCGTAAAATATAAAGTGTGCACTATTTTAGTTAACCTGTATGGAATTGGAAACACCGTGGTGACTACGGTAACACTGCTATTTATCGTCTTGTGAGGAAGCTTTAGTCATTTTATTAATCTGCTATTTTTGTTTCGAACTTGAGGCATAAAACTACAATTCAATATTTAATACCGTTGCATTGATACAGCTTTATCCCTGACTTGAGGCAGTGATTTGCTTCTATATACTCAATGGTAATGTTTTTTTTTGTCAGCTTAATTAATTTTAACTACCAGTTGTCTGGTAAGCTCAGCTTCAACGATCTGTCTCCAGCTCGGTTATTGAACCCATACTGAAGTTTTTGAATGTTATAACCGGACTGTCAGGAAATTGCATTCAGCTATGCCTTTGCCCTGGCTAAGAGTATCTAGAGTGGAAACTTACTGCTAATTATAATAATATGTATCTCCTTTGCATGTTATTCACTTTCATATCATTCCTTCTATTAGAAAAAGAACTAGTTCCAATTATTAAATAGAAAAATCCTGAACTAACACATCCCTTGATTGATCTAAGATTTTAATTATTTTACATCAATACAAAAGATTAAGTTCCTCACTTTTTTGTTAAAAACACATTTCTCAATTTTTCTTTTGAGAATATAAAAGTCTTATTAATTAGAAAAAGAACTGACGTCTAAGGAAATTAAAAGTCTATTCCCGAAACTGAATTGTACAGTTTTACGCCATATTATGCTGGCATGAAATATATTTGTTTGTTGAGCGAGTTTGATAAGAAAATAACAAAAACATAATTGAATTTTGAATGTGTAAAGTTATTTTCAGTGTACAATATTTTCTTCACATACCACAGCTCCACTTTTTTTCCTTTTTAGAAATTTAGAATAATGAACTCCAGAAACCTTGAGGTACTTTAAAAATAAATTAAATTTCTTTATTTTTAAGAACTCTATTGTTATTTTTAATGCCTTCCATTATCTTTCAGTAATCCAAAATGAAAATAACTTAACTACTCTGTGATTTTACAAGTGCAAAGAGAGCTCAGTCTTCTGCTATCGATATCCAATGTCTTAAAATCCTAAAATAATAATAACCCCATGACAAACTGTGTTTATTTGCTAGTGCATTTGCTAGGGAAAATCTAATTAAATTTTAAACTTTTAAGAAAAGAATAATGCCAAAAGATAAATATTTCTATTGTCATTGTTTATCCTGGAAAGAGCCTCAGTATTATTCAGACAAGTGGATAAAGTTAAAGAATTTTCTTCAAAACTATTCTCACAAAAGGATTTGAAAGATAACGAAGAGGATTTCTTTGTCGTTAGCTGAAATTGTACATCCTGCTGAAAGTTAATTCACTTCACATAACAAGATGCAATAGCTTTTAGATAAAACAAGTATTGCGACAATATGAATGCAACGAAAACTTTATAATATACATATATACAGTAAAATATCTGTAAGTTGACTACTTGCGGCGCGGTCAACTGATTAAGGTAGATTTATATGGTATAGGATTTTGTACCTGAAAAAAGCAGTTTTAGCAATTTAGACAAGCAGTCAACTTTACTGGTTTTACTGTATATATATATATATATATATATATATACTACCAGTTTGCGTCATTTTACAAATATTTGAGGTTATTCCAGATTTAGTCTCTAATGAGAAAAAACTGCTGTGTGTTGTCGAGAGATTATATTAAATATTGTGGAATTATTTCTTCGAAAGTTTTGCTGTCTGCTATGGTTAATACGTAATTAACACATATTAATAAAACAATGTTTCTAGAGTTTACAATTAAATTTCAGCATTTAATTTGTATTATTGTTTCATACTGTCAAAATCGTTTTTTTTTTTTTTTTTAATTTTATTTTAACATTGGGCAATGCATCAAACACGTCCCCAGAAAATATAGGGAAAAAACAAGTAGTGCTACTTCCCTCCACACATACCCAGAGAGCTATTGCAAGTATAACAGGTGTTTTTAGGTCAATAGTTGGATATATTAATATTAAAATTGCCCAAAACATACCAATGGAAGTGGTTCACTTAGGAAAATGTGTGCTACAAACTAATTCTGTGCCAAATTTCATGAAAATTGGCCGTACGGTCTAGGTGCTATGCGCGTCACAGAGATCCTGACAGACAGACAGAGATCGGGACAGAGATCCAGACAGTTAGACTTTCAGCTTTATTATTAGTTAAGTACAGTAAGTTAATACGAGAATATGACTAGTGTCCCTAATGATTTGGCTGCGTTTATACATTTATCTTTTTTTTTGGTTTTTACTCAGTCGGATTTTTTTGTTTTTATTTAATTATTTTTTTTTTTTTATTTTATACTTTTTTTTTAATTTTCATTGATCTAGGTATGATGATTATAAGACGATTCATTTCACAATCTTGTCATTTCATTGAGAGAGTTTGTTCTAAAGAATTGTACGAATGCTAAATGTGGTACCAATGCTAAAGATGGCTTATCCTAAAGAATACTAATGATAAAGAATTTATCCACATTTCACAAATAATGCCAGAGAATAATTTTAAAAAATTACAGCTAGTTTATTCATTGAGAGTATATAAGAGTACATTGCAAATCATGATCATATAGTTTAAAATGTTAAAGATTAAGAAATGGCCATTTCGAAAATATAATATTAAAAGATAAACTGCTGATCAGCACATGTATGGTACACAAAACTAAATTATTGTTTAAGAAAATTACTATTCAAATAAACTCATATATTTTACAAAACGATGATCAAGTGGAACCAAAAAAAAATTACATATTACAATTGGTTAATCAGTGGAATTGCAAAAAATTGTAGAGTCAAAAAATTGGATTATACGACCTGTCCGATGTGATACTTGAAAATGATGGCATGCTTGCCATTTTTTTTAACACCAATTTGCACAAGTTCAGAGATGGCGAAAGCACACGAAATATTATAAAAAATTCCGAAATCGCCCCGCACACGATTTCATTATATATTACTTAATTAGATGTCGTCATCTTCAAACTATTTAGACGGAATATTTCATCGGATTAAGTTGGATGGGGCTTGACGATCATTACACAAGCAAAAATCTGGTGTTCAAGAAGGCATCAGCACAAATATCACCACACATCCAGCAAAACCCCCGAACACCAATAAGATGACCGGGAGTCGCGACACGAACAACTTTTTTCGAACTACATTTTCATTCGATTTGATCCAAACTGCCGCCAAATGGGAAAAAACAGCATGATGTGATTCAGTTAACGGCGTGGTTGTAGTTATTGGCGGCGTGTAACCGTAGGAGCGAAAATGCAAGGTTTGTGACTGGAGGTGCGTTTCTCATGGAGGTCGAAACGTGTTTGGAGGCAGGTGTGACGAACAGGGTTGTCACAGTTTGTATCGTGAGGTTTATTAGTTAACTTGTAGTTGTTTATAAACTACTATAATTATTCCCTCTAGGGTCCTAACTCAGTTTAACGCTACATGTGCTTGACCTTCAGCAAAAATGCGCGAACTTAAGTCAACCACAGCACAGCTATATAAACTGCCTCTATAACTGATGATGACATGAGCTATTAAACGTCGTCAGTCGTATATTTCTCGCAAAACTAAAAAAGGCTGTCAAGTAAGTACACGCCTCGAAACTCAGTCAACTGAAACCCAACAAAAACAAATGCAACATATTAGAGATGAAAATTGAATTAGTAGACTTTCTTTCTTTCGGTGCTCATTGCACAGGTTAATTTTGATTAGAACTACAATCTGAGAGTCTTGCCTCCCTTACGCATGATATATTTTTTATTACAGTTCAGAATACATATGAACAACACATGAAAGAATTTACATCAGAAAGAGGTGAAGGCACAACCGGAGCGAGGGTGTGAGTTGAACCCACCGCCTCAAGTGTGATAAGTAATCGCTTAGACCACTCGGCCACTGAGGCCCCAATTAGTAGACTTAGTTAACAAAAAATTCAGGCAGTGAAAGCTACCTGCATTTGTCGCACGCAGGTAGCTTGCGACACGATCCCGAACTGAGATATTGGAGACTGTTTGTTGATATGGTGAATTTTTATTATTATCATGTGTTTAGTGACACTCCCAAGGTTAAGAAAAATCGATTGACGTAAGAATTACCAAAATTTGCTTAGGCGTTATCCCCTACATCGCCATATAGGAACAAACATACATACATATACAGACTTATAAACACATTACCCTCCTTTGCGTCGCACACGCGCAGTTGAGTAAAAAGCGGGAGTTAATCAGGTTATATTCCTTCTCCCGGGATCGATACCGCATTATTGTACTTATTGTCTTTATTTATCGAAAGCAGTCAAACTAAATGGTGCAATATGATATTACCTTAATCTATAAATAGTAGAAACTCCAATGCGATTACTATTTTTCGCTATACAATCGTTATTTTAATTGAAGTGCATAATTTCTCGACTTTACCTTTTTTACACCTTATGCTAAAGTAGTTTTTGCTCACTAAATGCATACTTTTACAGTCAAAACTAAGGCTAACGTTTGTATATAGTACTTTGCGTATGAATACACCATTTTATTTTACAAGACCTGGAAAATATGGTGTTCGGTGTCTGAACCGAGAGATAAAATATTAATGCCGTTCCGCATTCTGGTATCCATGCCACTGTTTTTCTGTACAGGATACCGAAATTACTACAAAATAACTTTATCTAACCCTGTCTTTGTTTTTAAATGTTACCATGTCTCATGCTACCGCACTAGGGTTAGTGGGTTTGATTAGTATCAAAACCTTTTCTTTTCCTTCTTTTCTTAACAATAACAATTATTTTAGACGTTGGAAAATTATTAAGTGCTATTATCAAAAACAAGAGGAGGCAAATTCATCAAGTTAAATACTAATCAGTATGCATCAAATTGATTTAAAGTATGCATATCCTTTAAGTAGTAGTGTAAAACCTCCCTTACCTACTAAGAACCTAAATTAATTATTTAATTTCGAGAATTGTTCAGGTGATAGGATAGCACAGCACATAATACAGAAAGCAGCAGTACTCTTAGCTGCCTCAGGAATGAAAATGAATCAAATTCCAAAAACGTGAAGAAAATACTCCAAAACTGCAAAAAAAAAAAGAAAAGAAAAGAAAGAAAGAAACCGTTTAGCTTTCATCAAGGTTAGGATCCCTCGTCGTATAATCATGTATAAATGATATGATAAACCCGTGTTCAACAAATTCACATCACTACACGTATTGTTTTTCTTTTTGTTTTTCTCTTGTGTCTGCATGCATGTAAGAGTTTTGGGTAAAAGTAGGTTAAATTACTTGTCGTTTGAAAATCACAAGATCAATTTTGAATAACCATCGATGTAAATCACTTTGTGAATTTCAAAAACGTTTTTTGTCGAACTGAAGAGTTCACACAAATTAAATTTCAATCCTCTACAGAATGTGAAGTACACAAGATTCTACTTCATTCTTTGCAACGAAAAAGCTTTATAAGGCTTCTGAAAAGAATTTTGAAGCAGAGAATGCATTTATGTTTAAGATAATAGGATTTGACTCCCACCGAAAACGAATTCAATTGGGAATACAAGGTTGAAGGGGCTAACAACAACAACCTGTCATCATGCATTTATTTAGATTCCCAGCATAAAAACGCAACTGTTTTTTTTTTCGAAGTGTACTTTAAAGGGAATGAGTTTAATAAAATACTGAACATCGAATTAATTTATTTTGTAATATACATTTATAAACTGTTAACATTGTGCATCTTAAATCCAATTTAGGCACCAACAGCGCATCTCCACATCAACGGCATTGTTGTCAGATGTTTAGTAGGTGCATGAAGTGTATGTGGAAATTATATGTTAGAAATGTATCAAAGCTTGATTTGAAAAAAAAAAAAACATATAATTAAATGCATTGAAACTTTGCCGTACGCAGTAAAGTTTAAATAAAGTTATGAAAATGGTTTATAGATAGAAAAAATAATGCTACTTTTTTCTCCGTATAACATACCTAAACTGTTTCCATTTTGTTAATGTTGCAACACGTTACAACAAAAAATTGCAGAAGATTTTCGAAAATAATGCATAAGTAGCTAAATTAAGAAATAATACTTTTAAAGATCACTTCACGATTTATGAACTTTTTTTAAGAAGGTTTTTTTTTTCTTTTTTTGCTTAGGGTAACGTTAAACCATATGAGAATTATTATGTAAAAAAAAAGAAAAAGAAAAGAAAGGAATAGAAAAAAAGAAAGAAAAGGTACCGCGATTTTGTACCAAGGGAAAAAATATTGTCTTAAAAACTCGCATTTTTGGAGGGGGTCATACCATGACAAAGGTTCCTTGATTTATTTTATTGTTTAAAATGTTACAACGCGGGAAAACATATTACAGCATTTTAGCTATGTTAATTCAAAGTTAAACCCACTGGAGCAATGGCCAATGCCTACGGCGCCGATTTTACTTTTCCTGACCAAGGGTTCTGGGATGCAAGGCAATTGTTCCGGTTAGGTTGTGAGGAGAACGTGGAACCCCTAGAGCTTAGTTTCCCAAGCACGCTTGATGCTCATTTTACCGACCTACTGAAGGGATGAAAGGCTGATTCAACCATGTCCAACCCGAAGGCCCTGCGACGTGGAAGAACGAAATACTACCATTGGTTTTTATTTTAAATTAGTATCAAAAATTTACTTCAAAACTAAGTTCAGAATCATTAGGTTACACAAGTAGTATACATTTTACAGTATGGTAAAATCTATAAAACCGTTATTATAATCTTGTTAGTGTATTGCGTTTTTGAACCACTGAGAGTTTCTTTTACAACCTAACATATTGAAAAACGAACGAAGTACTAAAAGTCAACACCCATAGCTTTAAATTAACCTTAAATGTTATCACTGTGAAAGTCCAACCGGCTACAAATAACAGTTGTCAATTATTTGAGAAAACGAGTCCATTCTTTAAAAAAATAGAAAAGGAAGTTTAAGGACGAGTGCCATGTTTTCGAGTTTATTGACATTTTGGTGATTTGAGAAAAAAAAACACTTTTAGTATATTTTCGTTATATGATTATTTAAACCTGAAATTCTGTAGCAATAACTGCATTGAGTTAATATAAAAGCAAGAATGGCATGCTTTGCCTTCTTTATTGCAACCCTATTCTCGCCAAATTTTAATTCAAATTAACTTTAGGAGTCTATGTTCTCTCTGACCAATGGCTGCTGAAAAAATAATTCCAAGACTTGTTTTCTTTGATTATGACATATCCAATGAAACAATCTGTTTGACCGTACATAATTAAAATGCTTTACTTCTGTCAATATCAACTTAGTACTAACAAGTAATACAACTCTAAGATTAAATTAAAATAGAAATTTATTTATTCTCATTATTTTCTACTTTAAACAGAAGAGGAAATTCCATAAATTAGTTGCCTTTGTTTACTCTCAAAAGAATTAAGTACAGAGGCAGGATAAATTGTTACCTTACTAACGACCTTTTTAATATGTTAATAGATTCTTCAGAAAGCACTCTTGATGCCTTGAACTTTCTGTAGTTGTTGCGTGTAGTAAGGGAACAATTAAACGCAATTGTTACCATTTCTCAGCTGTAAATGCTACAATTTGAGAAACAAGACAAAAGACATGAAGTTTTAGTGATATATTACGTATGCATCACGTGTTTTAACGAAAATAAGTTGCATTGAGTGTTATCTAGTAACTTCTTAACAGTGGGACACTTGAAACGGCATCTTGGTAATGAGTTTAAAAAACAGGTATTTCTTTTCATTTGATTTTATTCTGAACTTTCAAAATATTTTTATGATTTTAACAATTGTGATTTGAATTTTTTGCTGCTGTAATTCAGGTTTGCAAAACAGGTTTTTAAAGTGCCTGTAATATTTGATAATAAATAAATATTGGGTTTTCCACCCTCCCCTAAGGTTAGTAAATATCATATACATTTTTCACACTATAATCATCCAATTATTGTGCATTTGTTTGATTATTCAATTCAATACACCAGCTGTAACACTTAAGAGATTTCTATTACTTTAGAAATTGGTAATACACAAGAAGTTTCGCCCAGACCTAAACGAGCCTGCTTTCCCGTATACCCATATCTACTTTCTAGTATCTGATCAATATACTCAAAAATGGATAAAATCGCAAATTGTTTCAAAAATATTTTTTTTAAATATCTTAAACAGATTTCTAAGAATAAAAGATGCGTAAAAAATAAATAAGTAAAATAACAAATAAAATAGCAGCACCTTTTAAACAAAGCAGCTAATACACTTTCTTCTATTAAAAAAAGTATTTAACCGCCATCAAAAAAAAAAAAAAAAGTAAATAAATAAATAAAATTAATAAGCTCATTAAACTAAATACATCATATCAAAAAAAAAGTTTGTTTTTCCCCTGTTGCCAAAAAAATAACATTTTATATGAATTAATGTACTTTCCAAAATAAATAAAAACAGTAAAATATCAACTTAAAAAACAATTTTCATCGTCAAAAAAAAAAAAAAAAAAGTATGCGCATAATTTAATGTAGAAACGTAAAGGTTTCGAGTTTATCCGCCGAAAACTGAATACATAAATTAAAACTTTAAAGTAAAATAAAAACAAGTCACATTAAAAATAATTATTTCACAGTTAAAACCACGACTGCGGAATCGGAGTCTGAGTCAATCGCATTTTGGGAGAAAAGAGTCAGATTCGGGAGTTGAAGGTAATTAATTCAAAGACTCGGAATTGGAATCGGTCCCTTAGAGTATGCAACTCTCAATGTTTGCAGAGACGGAGTCGGACTATTTTTGGGATAAAGGAGTCGGAATCGAATATCCATGAATCGGAGTGAGTCATTTCTTCTCCGTGTATAATTTTTTGCCAAAACTACGAAATCGGGGGGGTAGGAGTCCGACTAATTGTCGGGAAAAAGAGTCGAAGTCGGGAGTTTGTCGTCAAGAGCTATTTCCAACAAAATTTACTTGAAGTAAATCCATCTTCGAGTGCGGAATATACATTGACTTTCAGTTTCCCAGTAGGAACTAATGTTAAAGAATTTTAACTGTTCAAAATTGAACAGAAAATTGTTCAAATCAAAAGATATTTGATGTATATGTTTTTCATCAAAAACTACACATCCTACACAAAACAGGCATTACTTGAAATGCTCTAATCTGAATCAGTGATTTTCTCAGGAGAAGAAGCTTTAAAATCAGGGTTAATGGCGATTTCTCCATCATTCACCATACCTGGGCTGGAGTTCCTCAGGGCTCTGTACTTAACCCTCTTATTTTTATTCTGTACATAATTACGATAGACCTCCATATCAGTAAAGAAATAAACGTTACCTGTTGTGCCGATGATATTGCAGTTTGGCACAGCCACTCAAATTTCGAAGTCTCACAAAGAGCTTTAATATCTGTATGGAGGGTATTGAAATCTGGTCCATACATCTTAAGCTTAAAATTAATCCAGACAAAGAAAGCTTTTGTGTTTTCTCAACAGACAGGAAAAATCGAAGCTCGTTCCATCCAAATTTAAAGCTATTCTTCTTCTTCAGCAACACAACAGCCTGGTGCAGGCCAAGGCTTTCTCCGTCTGCTTCCTCCAGGCGGTACGACACGTTGCCAGGTTTCTCCACATGTTCATTCCCAAAATTTTAAGGTCCTTCTCAACACTATCCAGCCACCTTGTTGCTGGTCTTCCCCTTCTCCTTGTACCCTCAATCCTTGAAAAAGTTCTTCAGTGCTCCACCCCTATATAGGGTACGTAAGTTCCATGTCAAAATTTTCAAATACATATTCATTCCATGTCGTCTCCGTCGATTCCGTCCGGATTTAGCTTCTTGATATTTTTTTAAAGCTATTAGGTTCAGAAATTAGACAAACTTCTAACCCCAAGTATCTTGGACTAACTCTAGATGCAAAGAATTAAAAAGATTCTCTAAACACCTTGAAAACGTTTCAAATAAAGCACTGAAAAAGTTAAACATCCTCAAAAGACTTTGCGGATGCTTCCTGTGGATCCAAAAACTCTCAAGAATACCTATACTTCTATCGTCAGGCCTGTTCTCGAATACGCAGCACCCATATGGGCATCGGCAAGGTCTACTGTTAAAGAAAAGATCGACAATACAGAGCCTCTAAAATCACCCCTGGAGCTGTTTCTTCAATGAATAACATAAAAAATTGAAAAGAAATGTGCCCTTTCACCCTTGAAAAGCAGAAGAAAAATTAACAACCATTAAATTTACCAATAAAATCCAAACCCTTGCTGATCGCCATATCTCAAGTAGAACCTTTGGTGCGTGGAGTGGAAAATGTAGGCTGAAGAGATCCCTAAGTCTCCAATTTGATCATAATATAAGGAATGATATCAACTTCAAATATGAGACTTTCAAAATTTCTAAAGAGCCTTACAACATCCTGATCCCTCTCCCTCAAACTAAAATACATTTAAATCTCTTACGGCCTTGCACCAAGAAAGAACCCACAGCAATAATCAAAGAAAAAGGCGACCATACCTTTGAAAAACTCACAGCCTTAATTCAAGATCTGACGATCGTCTACACAGATGGCTCTTCCATCTCAAATCTGGATAGAGGAGGAGCAGGAGTCTTTTTTATCGGACTAGACGGAGCGCAGGAATGCTACGGTATTCCTGGTTGGAAAAATCGCCTCGAAATGCACATGCGAACTTGTCGCCATCAAACGTGCTCTAAAGATTTATCTTTCTATGGAGGTCCAGAGTTCCAGAGGCATTATCATTTTCTCTCATTGGCGATCAGCATTGCAGGCGATTTGGAAGGGAAAATGCCAACTTAGCCATCAGATCATTGAGCTCACAAACAAAATCATTGCTGCCCAAAGATCCTGCATTTTACAATGCATACCGTCTTTTGTAACTATTTTTCGTAACGAGAAGGCCGATGAGCTCGCAAAGGCACCCCGTAATTCTCCTTAGTCAACTCCCTAACCCTCGTTGACGCCAACGATGTTGCTGGCAGAAGACTAATCGATCAACAAGCGAAATGAAACTCCATTCCGGATTTGAACTGTGACAGAGCCATATCGGCTACTATAACCAGACTTAGGACAAATCACTTAAAGGGGATGAGGATTTCTGCGGACGGACAGCGTAGTTACACCAACTTTTCTCCTTATTGCACAGATGAAATCCCACTGACTCGTCAACACATCTTCAGCTATCCAGCAATCCAGACCAAACTTTTTAACATCGGCTTAAAAGACCCAGTAGACCTACTCTATACAGAAAAGGCTGTCGAAATTGCAAAGGCTGTGTACGACAGCTTTGAGCCATATAAATGCACATTATCATAGACACGACATCATTATCATCATCAAAAACTTTTTCCTAAAAGTTTGTTTAAAGGAAATTTGCCTCTAAGTTCGGAATTGCCTTGAATTTCCCCGTAGACGCTAATGTTAAGCATTTTTGAACTGTTAAAAATTAAACGGAAAAAAGTTCGATTCAAAAAGTGAAATCCAGGAATGAAGTGTCCTCGCCGAGATCTTTCGAACAAAAAAAAAATTGTTCTAATCAGACTATTCACTCAAAAGTTATTAAGGGGGGACAGACATTTTCCTCCATCTAAATGTCCTTCTTTCCAATTTTTTAATTTTCGGTATTTATTTAACTATTTTTTTTTATTTATTAATTATTATTATTATTATTTTACGATATTTTCAAGATGCATTAAAGCTTCTTTCATGCTTTTTTTCTTCTTTTTTTGGGGGGAAAGTACTGGGAAAGTAGGCTAAAAACGAAGCATAACGTCTTTGAACAACAAGCGCGCTTGTCAAAACTTACAAAAAAATTATGAATTATAAATAAAATTTTCAAAGCAATTCGAAAGCGTCCTACACTTAATGATTTAATTTAAACTATCTTTACTCTAATGAAATAAAGCATTAGTTGAAAAAGTGTTGTCTTGATTCAAATAAGACTTGATATCGATTTGGTATTTAATTTATACATTACAAATGTTTAGAAAAAATGTTTTCCCTTTGCAGAATATAATTAGATTGTGCTATGTTCGCAATTAAGTAAGTAGTTTAAAGTCTTCCTATTTTTTTTCCTATTTTTACGGACACGAATTTGCAGCTTCTTTACAAATAACTGCTTTTAGAATAAGTTGTTAAAAAACAGCATTTATTACTTTTCTTTAGTTTAGTAGAAGCATTACTATTCAAAGATCGTATTTATAATTAAAATTCTTATTTGTTCATTTAAATGATTTGGAATCTCTGATTAATATCTATTTAAAATATTCTGCTGACACAGAAAAAGAAAAACTATATATATGTCCTCTTCAGTATAATTTCAAATGGCAAAAAAAAAGAAGAAAAAACATAGAAATGACAAAACTCGTTGAATACGTTATATTTTATGACTCTGTTTTGATTTTCTTAGATTTCCTACCGATTGGTTACATTTTTTAAATGATTACTTGAAAATAAGCTATTAAACAAAGGGCAAAGGTCATTGGAAACTATAACAAAGTTTATTCAAAATTATTTTTACGTTCATAATATATGATGTCATAAAATAACAAGAAGTTCCGTCTAGAACTAGACGAGCCTACTTTCCCGTATACCCATACTACTTTCTAGTGCCTGATCAATATTCTCAAAAATAGCTAAAATCGCAAATTTTTTCAAACATATTTTTTTTAATATTTTAAGCTGATTTCTAGGAATAAAATATTCCTTACTTTTCTTCAAAAAAACGAACAAATAAAATAGCAGCACCTTTTAAACAAAGCAGCTAATACACTTCTTTCCATTAAAAAATTTTTTTAACAGCTTTCAAAACGAAAAAATAATAATAATAAGTTCATTAAAATAAATACATCATATAAAAAAAATCGTTTCTTTTTCCCCTGTTGCCAAAAATAATTTTTTAAACGAACTTACCAAAATAACTTACCAAAATAAAAAAAAACAATAAAATGTCAACTTAAAGAAATAATTTTCATTGTTAAAATAAAAAAAAAAAATATTTTTCGAGTTTATTCACCGAAAACTAAATACCTAAATTAAAACTTTAGCGTGAAAATAAAAACAAATCATATCAACAATAATTATTTCACAGTTAAAACCACAGCAGCGGAGTCGGAGTCAATCTCATTTTGGGATAAAAGAGTCGGAGTCGAATATCCAAGAATCGGAGTCAGTCATTTGTCCTCCGTGTATAAATGTTTGCCAAAGCTACGAAGTCAGAGTCGAAGTCGGGGAGTCGGAGTCCGATTAATTGTCGGGAACAGGAGTCAGAGTCGGTGTCAGGTGCCCCTAAATTCTCGGAGTCGGAGTCGGGAGTAGGTCGTCAAGAGCTATTTCCAACAAAGTTTGTTTGAAGTAAATCTGCCTTTCAGTTCGGAATCTATATTGACTTTCAGTTTCCCCTTAGGCGCTAATGTTAAGAGATTTGAACTGTTCAAAATTGAACGAAAACTTGTTCAAATCAAAAAGATATTTTCGATACATATTTTTTATCAAAAGTTTTTCCCTACAAAGTTTGTTTGAAGCCACTTCGCTTCTAAGTTCAAGATTTATTTTTGATTTGAATTTCCCCGTAGGCGCTAATGTTAAGTTTTTTTGAACTGTTCAAAATTGAACGAAAAATGGTTCAAATCAAAAAATGAATTATGGGAATGAGATGTCCTCGCCGAGATCTTTCTAACAAAAAAAAATTGTTCGAATCGGACTATTCATTCAAAAGTTATTAGGGGGGGACAGACAGACAGACCGACAGACAGACCGACAGACAGACAGACCGACAGACAGACAGACCGACAGACAGACAGACCGACAGACATTTTTCCCCATCTCAATACCCTACTTTCCAATTTTTAATTTTTCAATATTTATCTAACTATTTTATTTATTTTTGACTTTTTTTTGTTTTTCGGGATATTTTTAAGATGTATTAAGCCTTCTTTCATGCTTTTTTCTTCTTTCTCTGATTTTTACTGGGAAAGTAGGCTAAAAATAGCCTCATATACTTTTAAATTAATGAAATATTTTCAATAAAATATATTTTCGCTTGTTTAACGATCAAAACATGTCCTTACAATTTCACTCCTTTCAGACCCATCATACAACATAGCTTTGTTTACAGAAATCATATGATTACTGCAAAAAACATATGAGGCAGTGAGAAGCAAAGGGATGCAAGTGGACTATTTTAAGTTTCCAGTAAAACGCGTTTAAAGATCAGATCTTAGGTAAGCGTTCAATGATTTTTTTTTCTAAATCGTGCTATAAAGCAGCACCTACCTGGGCTAGTAGTGCAATCTCTTGCTCCAAGACAGAGGAGAGGTTCACCTACCTTTTGTACTGGTTATCTCCAAATTTTTAATTTTGCTACTTGCATCCCTTTTTGTCCTCAGTATCTCATATGAAGAATGCTTGTTCAAAAAGTACAAATATTTTAATACAAAAAAATAGTAAAAATAGTTTCTGCAACAAAAATTTTATTTCTAATGAATTAATTTTATTATTTACACTAAAAATACCGCACTCAACAGCCAATTTAATCATTCCACACTGTTAAAAATTCAGGAAGATTTTCTGGTAATTGTTACTGTAAAATGGCGGGCTAACGCATCGCTGATTTTTACGGTAATTTTTACCGGAGAAATAAGCGATCCCAGCGCCAATTGGTTGCTGCGGCCTACCGAGGAAAACGTAAAATTTTACAGTAACATTTGATTTTTACGGTAATAGTTACTGGCAACATGGATGCCAGTAACAATTACCGTAAATTTTCCGGAAAATTTTTAACAGTGCACACAAACAAGCGTCAAACTTTAGGTTACAAGAAGTAAAAAGCCTATAAATTCATATTCATATCTGAATACCCTTTAACAAATATTAAACGGGATCTTCTGCATTTTAATAGTTACTTTAACACTAAAAATTTTTGTGTAACCTTACTCCATAAAATCGATGGCAGCTTAGCTGCCTCCACTGCTCTGGAGTAACTTTACTGGTATAACGTGTGTAAAGTTACACATTGCTTGTGGAAGGTTACACCATGGTAATGTAACTGTAGCCTAACGCCTCACTCATTTCTGCGTAAGGTTATACCAGAATTTTCTGTATGGTAACAGAAAAATTGATTGAAAGGTTACACATTAGTAAAAAATAATCTTTTATCCAATTTTGAACTATTTATCAAGTTTATGCTTTTTAACAACCAATATGCATCAACCTTTTTCATGTACAACATTGTTGTAATATACAAACAAGACATTTTTCTTGCACTAAGAGGGGAAATGACCTGAGTGGTGTCCGAACCCCCAATGCGTATCTAACAGACGAGAGCCTTTGTCACATCAAGAGTGTTTTACCGCTCGGCTACCAAGGCCAGTTTTAGACTCGCTAATAATAGTTTATCTGCTTTACGGTTATTCTGGTATTTACGCATGCGCTTTGAATACTTCTGAAACCATTACACAAGGTTCCTCCAACAATTTGATTTTTAAAACAATGATGCTACACACTTCAAAATTCGTGTAACGTTACACCCATTAATACTGGTAAACTTACACATTTTTTTACAGTGTAGTGATTGATCACAAATTATTTGTATGCACCTTTTGTCAGTTTTCAGCATATAGATTATTTGACCAACAACATGATGAACGTGCCAAACCCGGAATACCACAAATAATTTGTTTGTTGAACATATTATCGAGTATTAATCTTAACAGATGATTATAAAATGCATTTGAGAATATTATAAAAATAGGAGAACCCTTGCTACATGCATCATTACATGATGCGATTGGATGCATTGCACTTGTCTTACGTCTTTTAAAGCGCAAAGTTTAAAAATTTATGTATTTGAAACTTGAAAACACTCTGACGAACAAGTGAAAACCTCGTTCTTCATCATTTTTTGAGCAATTATTAACTGCTTATTTTCTTCCCTTGACCTAAGTTGGTATTGTTCTGATTTTTCATTACCATTACAAAAAAAAGGTATAAGACTAGTTGTTTATTTTTTATGTATTAAGAGGGAGAAAATTTGCATTTATTCAAGGCTTAACTTAAGCAGATTCGCTTGAAAAAAGGGTTTTGTAAAATTATATTTTTTTAGAAAAAAACTTTAATATACAGTGGCTCCCAAAAGTGTTCGTACACTTTAAAATTTTTTAGTAAAACCAAAATAACGCAAAACTGAATTTGAATATGAAGTTCAATATTTTTCCACATCATTCCTACGTCATTTTAAATAAACCCCTGTAGTTTTTTTGAAAATATTGACGGATCTTCTTTTTGAAATGGGTCAAAAACAAAGAGACAAAGAAATAATACGCCACGAAAGTCATCGTACACAAAAAAATATTTTCGAATAAATTCATGATTAAAATTAGCATATGTCGTTTTTTTTATTATTTTTGCAATGTGTTGACCCTTAAAAGTCATTTGTCTTTAATGTTTTTCCATTTATTACTTAATACTGTGCTTATTACTTTTAAATGGCTGGTATTCGTAAAAAACCACAAACATCATTTGAAATTTGAATTTTTTCCTCACAGTAGCGGTAAATTGGTTTGAAATATCTCTAAATTAGTAAATTTATTCTATTCTATAGTAAAGTACTTGATAAAATGCTTTAAACAAAAGAATCGGACCGAAAACAAGGTAAGAAAAGGTCAACCGTCAAAGTTGACAAAGCGTGATCGAATATTTACAGTAAAAGAAAAATATGAAAAATACACATTTAAGTGCTGTAAAAAATTTCTTCAGAGTTAAATGAAAATTTTTACGTTTAATTTTCACCTAAATTTGTTCGCCAAGTTCTCTGATTAGCTGGATTAAATTTGATCTCTTCCCGCAGAAATTTTCTTGACCGTGCAAAAAACAGAATGCTTACGTTTTTTGTCGCAAAATCAATGATAAATAAGCTCAAAACGTTTTGGAATTACCTGTTACTTACGGATAAAAATTAATTCAGCATTTTTTGTTAAATTGTTGTATAATTGTAAATAGAAGAAAAAATGAGGAACTCAATCTTAAGAACTTAGTTGGACCAGTCAATCCGTACCGTAAAGGCGTTCTTGTGCGAGGGTGCATATCAGCATCAGGACTTGGTAGTTAGGAATTTTTCGATGAAATATTGAATCGCGCTGTTCATTTAAATATTTTAAAAAGCTATTTAAAACTCTTAGCTAAAAATTTGGTTATCGGAAACAACTATGTTTTTTATCAAGATAACGATAGGAAGATCACGGTTTTCAACGTTTGCGTCTAGTGCCTCAAAAAATACCATAAAATTTAGAAAACATCCCTTCAATCTCCAGATTTGAACTTGATGTAACATATTTAGATATATCTGGAGGTTATATTATGAAAATGCGGCTTTGAAACGAAAAGAGAGCTAGAAACAGTAAGACTCGTATTGTGGTTGAACACTTACTCAGAATTTGCGCAAAAAAAAAAAAAAAAAAAGGAAAACTAAGAGAGAGGGAAGGAAATAAAAATATTTCCTGACGTTTAAAAAGTGTTGTTGATACTGCATGATATTCTACTATATAATAAATTAACAAAAAGATTATTCAATACAGACGTTTTTTAAAGTGTACCGAAAACTTTTGTGAGATAAAATTTCCGGCACTTTTTGGTTTTTGATTTTAAAAAAAATTAGTTTTAGTATTAAAAAAAAATATGTAGTTTTGTTGAAAATTAATCATAGATCTTATAATTAAATACCTATTCTTAAATATTAATTCTAACCAATGGATAGGATCCTATTTTATTAAAAGTCGTAGGTGTACAAACACTTTTTGGAGCCATCGTAGATGAATTTAAAAAAGCAAAACTTTTCATCTAAACATATTTTTTTTTGATTACTAATCTCTATCATTTAGGATTGATAGGAAATAAAAATGCCACATAAGTATACACTGTAAGTTTTATCTTTATTATGAGTACGCGGGAGTAAATTTACTAAAATAACACGAGATCTTTATTGCCGTATCCTAATGAAAATTTATATGCCTCGTATTGCCTAATCTATAGAAAACCACCAGGAATAATATGTCATGTGCGAATCTCATCTCCATTGCCATTCCAGTTCATTTGTAGAAACAAGAAACTCAACAAGTAGTGCCGTATCGTAATCTGTGATTACAAAAAACATAATTTGAATTCAAGACGTTTAAATTCAAACGTTTTTGTTGCTTTTTTAATCAAGAATGCGTAAGCGTTTTCTATTAATTGAAATTTGGTTCAATTTTACCAAAAAGTCAGCTAACAGTAAAGCTAATTATAGTTAAGTCATTTGCTTTGAAAGAGTAGTTAAAGTGCTGACTTGATTTTGTCAATTACTTTTGAAAGTAACCTTATAATTTGCACGTGATCTTTAAAGGTTTTTTCTACATTGCGTTTTTGGATACGTTGTGTTTTTCTGTTGCTTCTAAACTGACGTAATGTACTGAGGAGTTCTGCAAAAAGATGGAAGTTTTAAATACAATCTTCGAAAATTCTTTGTATAGCATTTCCTTTGCTTAAAACTAAGAACAATAAAACGATAAACCAACATCTCTGCATGTAATGAGTTAGCATAAAATTCAACAAGTAATCAATTTTACTCTTTGTAAAAGGAGTGTACAAAAAGATGCAATATGTGTAGAAAAATGAGGCAACATTTTTTTAAAGCATGAAATGAGGACTTTCGTATACTTAGTATACTTTCCAGACACGTACCATTCTCCTTGCACCACGTAATAAATTTTCTGCCATGTTCTCTTTTGGAATCTGGCGCATTTTGAAGAGCAAAAATGAAAATTCAAACACTGTTTTTCTAAAAATACATATTCTTTCTCCCTATTTTCAGTTCTTTTGTAAGAAATTCTTTTCTTTGAGGAAATTGGATTCAATTCATTTTAGCATTTTTATTTATTTTTTTTATCACAATTGAAGCAACGCGGGGAATGGAAATGCGATGGAACGTTGTTTTACAGTTTGTCTGCTGCTTTTTTTTTCGTTTATGCTTCACATTTATTTATTTATCTTCCATCAAAATAAAATTTTCTAGAAGAGAAATATTGAAGGAACTCCCAAAAATGAAGCAACAAAAGTTTTCACGATTTACTGTTGTCATGTAGCTTTTAAGGCTGGTCTGTTAATACATAATTTGTTTCTACCAATAGTAGAGTTGGTTTAAACAGATTACTTAATGATTCAAAAGACGTCAATTTTCCTCTCCTGTAAAATAATGCATAATAGGTTATTTGGTAAGTTAAATTTAAACAAACAGGGGAAAAAATCTGGCAAATATTTAGTTGTAACTTCCAGGTTTTACAAATAAATCAAGGACACGCAATTTAAAAATGCTCAAAATAATCATAACTTCTTAAGAAATGTTCTCCAAATAAGTCATTAAAAGATTGTTCAGTCCTTACGGAATAGGAATGTTTACCTCCTATTTTGTTGTGTTTAGGGTAGACCGGGGCACATTTACGCATTGGGCACGTTTACGCAGTGCCCTTTTTCCAAAACGAGCTATAACTGGAGAGGCAACATTCATATCAGATTGATGCTGCTCTTCTAATATTCTCACAAGTTTTCGAGCATCAGTCGAGCTTTGGTTTAGTATGCAGATAGGAAAATCTGTTTTCTATCAAGTTGAGTAAATTTTGTGTTGAACGTTTTGAAGCTTATTGTGAGTAAATATTGCACAGTAAAGAACAAATAAATATTTAAAAATTAGCAGAATTTTATCCTTTTTTGAGAATTCTATTTGTATGGACAGAAAAGTTATTAAATTTTCTTGCACGTTAAAAATAAAGCCAAACATGCCGACGAGGCACTTATAAGCACTTTCATTGTGGCACATTTACGCATGTTCTTAATGTGTCTTACTACTCTGTGTTACTTCTAAACGGGCCTCGGTCGATTTTTTCGCTCTGTACTGTTTCAAACCTTCAGTATTTTCAGGTTATTTAGTTTTGAAAATCACCTTTCATTTCAAATTAAGTAAAAAATACGTATCTTACAGCTTACAACCATATAAGTTTGTCTTCAATATTGTTCAGCTTTAACTTTATACACTATTAAACCTATAATACATTTTCTTTATTTTCAAGATAGTAAACATTAAGTTCAAAACACTAACAGAACTACGTTACATATCAAAATAATGAAAAAGCTTATCGATAATCCAAGTATTTTTCCCCGTAGGCCTTCCACATCGTCACATGTGTACTACTTCAACTGAGACCATTTGATAGAGTAGGACCAAAGCTTAAGAACCAGGAAACGAAAAAAAATAAGGAAGCTCAGAATCTTAACCGATACTCTGATTAAAAAAGCCCTTAGACAACAGCAGTTAGAAGCTACAAAGAAAAAAAAACAAAATGGGCAGAACAAAACAAAAACTAGAAATTACTTTAAAATTTACAAGTTTCTATTGAATCAGAAATAGAAGACATCAATGAAAAAAGACTTAAACTAAAACCTGTGACAGGACTGTGACAGGACCTGTGTTAGTACACTCTGTAAAAAAAGAAATAATGAACGATTCTGTTTAGGAAGTAGCACATTGCATTTGTACCTCTTGTTTGAAAGAGCAGAACTAAGCGAAAAAAAGACAAGACAAGGCTCCATGTCTTAGTTGTCAAAACGCAGTCTCATGACAAGTATGCGAAAAGAAATACTTTATTTATTTTCGTGAAATCTAACAGTGATGAAGAAGATGACTAAATATTTTTTGTTTTTAATTATCCATAAGTCCTATAATTTTAGGACTATAAAATGTTCTTTAATTAATTGTTTGAGATTTTCTTATTCGTAAAGTGTTTTAAGAGAAATAAAATATTTAAATTTGATTAAATATCTATTTCACTTGCTCCTTGGTATCATTTTTAACATGCGTAAACGTGCTCCATTCGATGCGTAAACTTGCCCCGTGTTCGGGGCAAGTTTACGCAATCGACTTGGACTCAGAAAACATTTTTTTACGGTTGAAAACACAAGCTGAGCAACAACTGATTTACAAAACTGAACTACAAATTTTTAAGCCGCAAAAATGCATGTGGTAGCAAATGCAGGAGAATCGAGTTTTCGTCTGCTACAGTACCCACAATGTCAAAGGTAATACCCACAGTGACGTCAGGTGAATAGAGTCCATTGTGTTCTTCAGAATTTGAACAAAAGTGATGCATTAGCCTTATAAGGATCTTGAAAAATATGGTAAACTTTAAAAAAGGGTCATAAATGCTATCAACATAAAAAAAAATTGAATTTTTTTGTTGTCTATACAAAAACACATTAAACCACGTTTGAAAAACTCCACTCTTTATCAAAAGCTCTCATTTTACTTCAATGGAATGTTAAAAGTTCAATGGTAACAATCTGGGCACGTATTAGTCGCTATCTTCCGTTTTTTGGTCATTCCTGCACAAAGTTCCTGCACATATATGTGCAAATTATGCAGCAGATAATAAAATCACCCTCCCGAATCTTAGGTATCTTGAGAAGGACACCGATTAATATTTTTATATTTACATAATTTCACTTATATCATTTATGTATAATTAATTCTATAGGACTTTGATGTCTTAACAAGAACTCAAAATTGATTTAAAAAAAAATATGTTTAAACGGATTTAGTTCTTTACAGTTAAATCTCAATATCACAACAATATTAAAAACACGTGAACATAAAGGTTTAGTACTCACGTAGAGTGATATTAGAATTAATCATCATCCATGGTAATATACAATGTTATCAACAGTTTTTGAGCCATTGTCAAAAGTATGTTCAAAGTAGCAAACTATGTTTAAAAACATAGAATGTTATGATCTTAACGAAATTTTTTGTCATATTTATCACGAAAATCCTTTTTATAATAATAATCAAAGTAATAATTATAATTTAAGTATACTTAACTTGTTTCCAGTGAGGTTGTGTAAGAAACTCACAAGAAGAGTGGCTAGGCCTTTACCAGACCTAGTGCACTCCCGGACAAACGGCATCAGTGTTTCATGTGCAACCATTAAGGCGCAGATGCATGACACAAGTAGTTTTTTGACGCCCAGTTACCACCAGATGGAGGCACATGGGCTCACTTTTGATGAGATATTGTACTCAAGGGGTCTTTTATTGTTCGTGTTTCACAAGAAGGCACTTCGCACCGCCTTCTCGAACGCAGAGTTATATTTTACACGGGGGTGATCGGTAAACATAACCACGTGCTTTTAAATAAGACAACCAAACAATCTTAACTTGGGCGTGCACTTTACTGTGCAAATAAGTGTTAGTGTCCTTTACACCACTTTGCTTTACTTGTCTGTTGTTATTTTCATTATTCTTACATTTTTTAAACTACTGCTTTTACAACAAAATGTTATGATCCGAATATATATATCTTCTGCCGAAAACAGCGAACCAGATGACAGCTCAGATCCCGAGTCCAAAGACGTGGAATGCTAGCGCCTTACCATCAAGCCAACAGCCGTTTGGCTTGATGGTAAAGCGCTAGTATACGTAACGTTCACGTATATTACGTTCACGTATACGTAAGTACGTACGCAAACTAGAAAGAAAAATATCATTAACGGGAAAAATATTTATACACGCGGAAACAACAGACGATAATATAAACTTCCAGACAATAAAGTGCATTGGCAATGCTGTAATTGATTCTCATGGCCGCTATCTGCCAATCGCAAATGCGGAAAATTTAAAGTTAAGCGTCAGACTCTGATCAAGCTTTTGAAAGGCAAGCTGCGTTTATAGCTCAAAAATAGATTTTCTGTTTCCATTATTTTCTTTCTTGCAGACATTCTTCATAATGTTATCTGGTCAATTTTGGTATGGTCAGCAAGACATATTTTAAATATTATGTTTCATATACATGTTCAGAGATTTTCAAAAGCTATAAGTAATGTTAATAGATTAGTGCCAGCATATTTCACCCTAAAAACATAGTTGTCAAAATTATAAAGGAATTTAATGTACGGGGGGGGGGGGAGGACTTTGGCTCTCTGTGTTAGAAACTAAAAAAAAAGAGCCTACTTAGCAGTAAATATTGGTTAGTAAAATATTCTGGAAATGTAACATAATTAATTGACAAAACCCTTTGTGATCGAATAGTTATGACTGCTTGTGCGTTGCAGGGGGGGGGGGTCGTGGGTTCGAATCCAAACGGTGTCACGATACGTTCTCTTTTTTTGTGTGACAAATATATCTTGCGTATTTACTCTAAATTTAGAAAACTGTCGTCGATATCTAAAAATGAACAAAGGGAAGGCGCGTAGTTCGCAATCGTCTGATAATTGCGTGAGCGTAAGATACGTTGACCAAAACAAATTACATTAATGGCTTTAGTACACAGAAAAATGGCTCCATTAAGTTTAGGTGAATATCTTGATAAAAAATGTTTGTCGATTAAGAAGTCACATAAACTTTGAAATAACGTGCTACAAAATATGTATGCAAACATTTTCATTGAAAGGACCATTATTTGACAATTCTGCTAGTAAATTTATTTGTAATTTTTTGCTGATACAAAGTTATTAATTCAAATAACATACATTTCTTCAAATATCACATTCGTATTAGCAAGGGAACTACACAAAAGTAGACAAATCTAATTTAAAATATCTAAAAGATTCGAATACAAAGCACTACAATTTTTCACAGAAATGAATCAAAATTACGTACAGTGCGTGTTAAATATTTCGCTTAAAATATCCAAAACCAAAATAATTATTGCAAAACTGAAATACATATATATCAATCTTTTAAAAGAATATTTATCAATAAAAATAACGGACTATGCACAGTTTTGAAGTTAAAGAACCGTTTTCATCCATCGAACAGTTTTAAAAATATTTCACTTATATAAAACTGGGCCAAAGAGGTATGAGTTACGCTACATCAAATCCGTTTCTTTGAAAATTTTGTCGTTATCTCCTCAGATTTACTAAATCTTTGCAAGGCTTCAGGGATTTCATAACCAGATGTTATGCTTCCATTTTTCCCCTGTTTTTCTCGCTCTAACATCTCGTGGGGGCAACCGAACGATGTTTGAAACTTTCCGAGAAACATTTGGGAATTTTCAATTCGTTATTTCTTTCATCCCACACAACTACAAGAAGGAGGTTGTATGAGAAAAAACGGCGCCCGTGATATTCCATTTATTCTATTTGTTCTGTTGTTTCTTTTCTTCTTCGGGGCATAACAGTTAAAGAGAAGCTAGTTGTCTGTTTTTCATTCAGTTACGGATGCTGATTTTAGAACAGAAAAGAAGGACTTATACTTTGTATTTTTCACGAAAACTACTTCGTATATTACACACACACATATATAAATATAAATATATAAATATATATATATATATATATATATATATATATATATATATATATATATATATATATATATATATATGTATGTATGTGTGTGTGTGTGTGTGTGTGTGTGTTACCGTTAAAGTATGAAATTCGTTATTCTATGGAATACCTGGTTATTTCATGGAATAACTAATCGTGTCCATTAGAGTGAAAAACTCTCTTGTATTTCATGGTTTGACTAGTTATTTCATGGAATAGCGATCTGCAGCCCGTTAAAGTGTAAACTAATCTATATTACATATCTTGCACGACAAATACATTTACCTTCCACCCCAGTGTTACCCCCAAAATGTTTGTGTAAAACTTAGTGTGTAAACAAGAAATGTTTTTGTTTTAGAAATAACATTTTTTGCAATTTTAGTATTTCATTTTGTATTAGTATTTTGTAATTTGTATCATTTTAGCAATCCTTGTTGTAACAAATGATTTCATGGTACGGTTCCATTAATACCATTTATCCGCTGCATAAATTAGATAAATTGCTTCTCTTTCATTTTAATTGTCTATTATTAGTTTATTTATAGAATACCTAGTTATTTTATAGAACAACTAGTCAAAGTATTAAATTAATAACATATTACACACTTTAACGGTAACACACACACACACACATATAAATATATATATATATATATATATATATATATATATATATATATATATATATATATATATATATATATATATATATATATATATATATATATATATAAGTGTTATAGTGTTAAAGAAATGAAGACTTGCACGATCGACTAAAAGGGAGTTGCGGAGTTCACTCCAAATTGCACTTTAGGAAGAAGGATTTTAAAAAATTCCGGGTAGTTGAATTCAAGGGTAGTAGAGTAGTTTAATCATATGTGATACATTTTTAAAAATGTTTTTCCCAAAAATATAAACAATTTTTTAACTTCGAATAATGAGTCTAAAATTGTCCAAAAAGGCTCGAAGTGCGTATCAATCAAGATGGTGAATAAAATGATATGACAGATACGTGAGAATTTTGTAGCAGTGTGAAAAGACGCATTATCTGTAATTGCTCATAACAATACTGTTTCAAACATGCCCATCAATATTATGCAAATAGAACAAACAATTCTACACATACGTAATGTCTATGTACATAAGTCTTGCATTTGATACTATTTCCAAGTTGAAATACAGTATCATTTCACCACAGCATCTATTGGCATTTTTGTTTTCATTTTTGACTTACGTCTCGAAGTCCATTGGGGCAGATCTTACTAGCGATCAAACACAGAGCTTTTAATACTGAACGAAACACTTATGTAATAACATTAGTCTTTAATGATATCTTCTGAGATGACTGATCCCCATTAGCCGGGCGACATGCAACGTTTAAACTTTTAAGGTACCCTGACGAAGTTTAGAACTTTTGAGTATGCTTTGTATATTCACATTTCAACCGAGTGCCATTAATCGAAAAACTGTCAACTATATATTACACGTATTTCAGCAACATCATTACACGTATTTCATTAACATCATTCCACTTTACGAAAATCCATGAAGAGATAGGTCACCTGATGTTGCATTCAATGTAGGAGATGGTGATAGTTATTAGAATTTTATTTTCATAAGGCTGTAAAAAATTTAAAAAAAAGAAAATAGAAGAAATTTGAATTTTTGGCATCCTGAATTCAAATTATGGTTTTCGCAATCACGAGCGTGTGGGACATTAGTGCGTGTGACGCGTTTGTTTGTGTGTATGTATTTATATAAGCGAGTGTGTGTATGTATTTATATAAGCGAGTGTGTGTATGTCCGTGCATGTGTGTGTAAGCGTTCGTGTGTCTTAGGCGTTCGTGTGTGTGTATGTGTGTATGTATGTACGCGCGTGTGCGTAAGCGTTCATGCGTGTAGGCGTTTGTGTGCAGGCGTGTGTGTGTATGTACGCTTGTGTGTAGGATATGGACGCAACCTGGAGACTTTGTTTGATAGAGGAGTAGCATCGGCAGTGGCCGGTCAACGGTGGTGCTGCAGAGGAAGGCGGAGGAAAAATCAAAAGACATCATTCAACAGTCAAATGAACACAATAAGCAATTTGTAATCGCTCAACAACTGATTATTGGAACCCCGCTATCAGAACAATTACAAATTTCATGTTCGACCTCTTGCTCTGTTCAGTGGGTACATCTGCTGAAAAAGGACTTCCGAAAAACTCAGCAATATTAAATTGTACTCTTGATAAAATATAGATGTATCATGTCCATGCTTTATCATGACATGAGAAAAACGTTGCAGCTCTTTCATTTGAAATTGCGCATATGATAACGCTGTGGATTTTGGGCAAATTTAAGTTAATTTAATAAAACGTTTATTTTTATGTGATTCATGAAATTATATTTAAATTTTGTTTGGTGGCAATAAATGAAATCTGTAATTCCTTATTTCTTAGAAAACCTTTTATTTCTCTCACAGGGCAGGCAGTAAGCAAACCTTCATTTGCAGAGCCAATACCGAACACTACTGCTACACTAGGCCGAGATGCAATACTAAAGTGCACCATTGATGACTTAGACGGATTCAAGGTATTTAAAAACTGATTCATCATTTTATACTAGAAGTTTCTAAATTTATTCCTATGCTATTTTAAATATTGCTCCAAGCAGTACATTGTTGCAACAAGAAAATAATGAATAGGAAAATAGTTGGACATAAATACCATTTACAAAGATAAATCTTCAAAATACTGAGCAAATAAAGTATAATACATTTAATAAGATGAGTTTGAAAAAAAAAGAAACGTTCAACTCTAAAAGAAATTTCTTAACTTCATCCTAAAGGAGGTGGATGTGGGTGGTTTTTAATTTTTACTTTTTTTTGTTAATGGTTGTGAACATTGTTATACACGAACTTCGTAACTAAGCATGTTATCAACATGATACTACTGTTTGGATTGTGCTTTATCTACATGATACCACTGTTTGGATAGTGTTTCTTAGCAAAAAAATAAATAAATAGAACGGAATTTACTAGCTTTGAAAACACCTTTTAAACGTGACAACCTACCCAGCATTTTGAAGAGCAACAAATTTACTTGCAAGAAATGTACACTTACTAGCACGATTATTTTACCAATGTCGTTTATACCAATACGGCGTCACAATAGTTAAAGTCACCAAAATTTCTGCCAAGCAGGAACATTTTACAGAACATTATCCATCAACTAAAATACAGGATCTATAAAAAGTAAACTGGAACAAATATCATAAAAAACATTTTACTTCTTTTAAAAATACATTTAATTTAGCATTTCATAAAACCTGAAACAACAATTAATAGTAAGAACTAATGGCAGAATTTAAGCAGAAGTGCATTCGCAGCAACAACATAAAATTATAAAAAAGAAACATATAACCTTATTAATGTGGGGGGGGGGGCATAAGTTCATGAATTCCACAAGGTTTCCATAAATGATTCTTTTGCTTAACACTAGAAAGACGGAGGGGCCTGTGTGGCCCCTCGCATAGTTTGCTGTTTAATAACTTGGATAATGTCTAACGGAACGTAATGTAACTTCCTGACTTTTCATTATATGACACTATTTGAATGCTTGTTTAATCATTTTATCATACGCCTCATAGTACTGTAAATATTGATCCTTATACCTAGAAAGACCTCGCCACAGTGGCCCCTAAGCTTTTTTACAATTAATTTTTTTTTTCCTTTCTCCTAATTCTTCTAGCATAAAGAAAGGCCATTCTCTCTAGTTTAACCTGTAACTTTCGCTTTATACAGCCAGTTGGATATCCAAATGCTATAAACAGTACTGACTGCTTACCAGCCTAATGGTAGCCATTACTATTGAAAGAGAAACTGATCCAAGCTTTTGGCCAGTATAGAGAGAAACACTACAAATAATTGCATACTAAGTTTTTATTTAGTCATGAAAGAAGGTGCATTGGGCATGTGGACACACTCAAGAAGAATTTTTAAAATAATTCACCCCAAAAATGGGTAGGGGCCACACTGGCCCCTTTAGTCTTTCTAGGTATACAGAAAATGTCAGTCGTTCTAGTGTTAAAAAAATCTAGTTTTTCTTCTAGTACATAGTGAAGTTCCAAGTTAAAAACAAAATATTCACATTCACCTAGTTTCTGGAACATAGTACTACAAATGTTCAATCTATTTGACTTTAATCACCACTTAACCTGCACAGAGTAATACAGCTTCCTTTAAAAGTTCAGTAACAATTTTTCGTGAAGTCCGTCAGAGCCACAGTGATGCGTTTATGCAGGGTGTTAAAAGATCGGTGTTTTTCTTAAATTGGAAGATTAGATATCAAAAATATGCGTTGTAATGCAGAATAAAAAAAAAACATCGTGCAAATATACTCATGTTTGTGAAAATTTCAGCAACATAAAGGATTTATTGAAAAGGAATAAAATTTATTGCACATATTACACATAGTGCTACAAATAAACGATTAAAATTACAGACCAGTGAAATGAAAATAACGGACGTAAATAAATATTAAATGTCTCCACTCCGCGCAGCTATGCGAGCCTGTGCACGCTTTGGCATCAAATCCGAGAGGTACTGAATGTCGCGGTTGGGAATAGCATCCCATATGGCTTCAGTCTGAAGCCAAAGTTGTTCCCCACCATCTTCCGGACGAGACACATGGGCGAGTCTCCGACCAACGCAATCCGAGACATGCTTGACGGGCGTCATATCCGAAGAACGGGCAGGCCAAGAAAGTAGCGTAACCTGTTGTGCCCCGAACAACCCTTGTACGTTACGTGCGACATGTGGACGTGCATTCTCTTTCTGAAACACTGCACAAGAAATGCTCTGAAGAAACAGTAGTACCTCCGGCATAACAGCGTCCCTGAAGTAGCGCTCGCTTTTAAGGTTAGCTCTATATCGGACTAGATGGGACTGCCATTGATATTCAATAGCGCTTCAGACCATAATGCTTAGCGTTATCCCGGTATGACGTCGGATTACATACTCTGGGAGGTGACGTTCCCATGTGTGACGTCTGACTCGGACACGTCCATCGTTATACTACAGATTAAATCTGGACTCATCCGCGAAGACGACTTGTTGCTAGTTCACACTTCATTGGGTGTGTTGGTGGGCCCATTGAAGATAGAAGTGACAATGGTTGAGGATAAAGAGATTAATGTATGGGGAATCCTTGCATGCAGGCCCTGACGCAGCGGACGTCAACGAACCGTGGATGCAGCAACTGTGATACCTGTAGCAATACTCCAACGTTGTGCTAGCGTACGAGAGGACGCTGCATAATCCATCACAGCTAGGTTGATGAGGTGTCGATAATCTCGTGGTGTTGCTCGGTTGCGTGGGCTTGCGCGAGATCTTCGGCTAATTTCATCGTCCAATGTCCATCTTTTACAAATAGGCATCACAGTTGAGGCATTTCGCCACGTGCGGGCACTTATTTCCCTATACGTAAGTTCACTCTCACGCATGCGGATCTTGCTGTGCCATTCGATCTCCGTTACTCGTTCGTATGACGCTGTGCGTTTTAGACGAGGCGTATTGAGTACTGGAGAAACATCCACCATCGCCAGATACTCATACAATCTTCCAAAAAATCTTTACAGCAATTTATATACAGAGTCGACGCCGCAATCCAGAGGGCGTAACTCGGTCCACGCAGGGGCGACGTCTATGTAATCTAATCATTTTTCCATCTTATCCTGCTATGCATTTACTGTGAATTTCAGCTCATTTGCATAATTCCTACTTGGTGTTGCAATTTTCACAAACATGATTGTATAATTCAACATTGCCGATTGCAGATAAAAATTCAGACCAATAAATGCAGACAAGAAAATTTGACTTACCGAATATTTTTAATTGAAAAACGTAATGAGATGTGCACACTCAACTGAAAGAATTAATGCTTATAAAAAAGCAGATATGCTGATATGGAAAGTTCAACCTAGTGGTAAAGTTCATGAATCGCGAAATTTGATGCACGTGCAACTTCGTTAAACATAGTTCGAAATTTTCGTGTCTAAACGCGGGAATTTTCTGGAAATTGGCAAATTCTAATTTTTCGTGCAATGGAGTTAATCTTAGCGTCATTTCTATTTATATCATGCAGCAGATTGGATATCAGCTAACTACAGGAATTCCGCAATTATTGCATTATCTCCCTGGCAAAGATTCATCCGAATGCATCTCGCAATCAGTATAGGGTATCCAGCATTTTGTTCTAAATGTTGATTAAATTAATGAAATTCTTTTCAGCAACCAGATTATTTATCTTCAATCCGCAATGGACATATTTTTTTCTTTTGGCGTCCCTTCCTTCCTGAGTCGAAACTCTCCAGCAGCACAGCATGTAGGTGATATATCTCTAGAAGAACACGGTAAAAAGCACACTAAGAGATGTGATCACTCTTGTGATAAATTGAAAATGAGCAGGAAGCTTTTCTATTGCTTGAGATAGACCTTAGCAACAGCCAGAAGAGATTCTCACAGTTTTTGTAAGAATGAACTGCGTGGTGCTGCCATCAGGCGTGAGATCAGACGAATGAAAATTTATTTATCTCTTTTAACACAGGGCTTCCAAAAGTGTTTACTTTTGCGGTTCAAAAACATTGTCGCTTACATCACTAGAAGAAATTACATGCAACATTTGCAGATACGCTTTCCGTCTGCCGTGCTGGACATTGACGGAAGAAATTACATACAAGAACAGCAGAAGCACTTTCTTGTTGCCGTGTTGGACATTGATAGAAGAAATTATATACTGCCCACCTTTTCACAAGCTGAGTTCCGCTGCCCGACCGATTCAACGATTCCATTACTTGAAATAGGGGTGAGAAAAAACGGTTTAAGAACTTGCGGATTTAATTGGCAGTGTATTGCCATTTGGCGAACAGTATTATTATGCCTAACTATTAGCAACCGGTACAGGATTTTCTCACCAATAAAAGGGTTGCAATGATAGCTTAACCATGCCTAACAATGCCTCATCTTACTGGTTGCTCTCCCTTGAAAGAAATGGGCTTGTTCAAGGCAATAGCTCAACTTGTCGAAGCTGAACAGTACACGAACTGCAGAAACTCTTTCCTGCTACCGTGTTGGACATTGACCGGAATAGATTACATAACGCTAGACGAAAGCTGGATCACCATTGGGATGCGTACCAAGTGACCAAGAACGAACACAGTTTAATCGTACTTTTCTAAAATGTAGCATCACCATTTCTCCTATTATCTGTCTTTAAAGAAATATTTAAAAAAAACACTCAAGTTTTAATATAGTTCTTTTTTATGCGTAAAATATTCAAAATCGTTTTAATCAAGTACACTGTTATTGTAACTGACCTCAAAAAAAGGTATAAAAGCGATAACCTTTTCAAAACATTTCATGTGTTACTTCCCCTCTGTTAAAGATGTATTACTTTTTTGAAATCAAACATTCATTTACAGTATACAGTCAAAACACAGAAAGTGCTTGCATCTTGTCATGCATTAATTGTGTTTGCAACATCATATATTTGTACACAAACTATCCTTTGAATTCAGTTTAATCATTTATGCAATCCTTGTAATATTCGTAAAAAGCAAGAGAACACACCAAATACAAGCTTATAAGTTGAATAAGGAAAGTTATGTAAAGAATAAAGCATTAATCTAACATTTTCTTATTCTGAGTGATTTTGTTGTGTTCACAGAACAGTTACCAAGTTTTAAGGCAAACTTTCAACCATCTCTGAAACTTAAAACATTGCAATTGCTACGATAAATACTAATTAAAAAGAAAAAAAAATGAAAAAAAAAATAATGTACCGAAATTTCTTTTAACGACGAAACTAGTTTAAAATGCTTCATTTCTCCCCAAACAGTAAAAGAAAGTAAGTTAGATAGTAATACTTCACAATTATCAAACTAATATTTACTTGCAATGTACAAAGTTAAAGTATAACAAGGATTCATTTCGCACTGATTTTTGAGTCTTATCATTTACTTATAATTCAGATGAATAAATTGGATACCGAGAATTTATCATTTTCAAAACTTTTATCTTCCTAAGGAGAAGAAAGACATCAATTAAAATTGCTCGGTTCAACTAATCATTTTGAAAGAAATTCCAAAAGTTCTCTTTTTGTCCATTTTCGACTTAATCTCAAAAGCATGACGAGGGAGATAATTTCCCAGAAACCATTCCTCGTTATTTTTAATGGACTACCGATGGAAGAAAAGAAAATAAAGGAGTAGAAATATATAGAAAGAATAATCGAAAGATGAAAATATGGAAAGACATAGGGAAAAGAATTCATCTGGAATCATTATCTTCATGCGAGATTGAAAGATGCTGCATTATTTTGATTCGGTATGCTAACATTAATGGTTGACTTTACTCTCTCATGTGGAATTAAATGAAAGGCTCTGATAACATATGCCTTTGATGGCGACGCGAGTTTGCAGTTTTTTCATCGTTTTCTTTCATAAATACATCGCTGCAATCACGTTTGATTGTTTCTTTATGCCTTATGCTGAAAGGCATATTTACTAAAACATGGGCAATGAAGATATTTACTTCCTTTCGCGACGGTAGCTACTTCCTTCAAAAATCCAAATTTATTGCCAGGTTGTATTAAAATAAGTATTTCTACAAAATAGGATCTTTTTGTCTCAACACAAAGGATTTTTCGTTCACTTGAATATAATTGTACATTAGGGACGTTTTATGCTTTTTGAATCAAATGAAAGCTGAAAGCAGATTTAAGTCCATCAAAGTATTTATGGATTGGGTATTCGGTATGATTAGTGCTTTAATTTTGAGACATTTTGTATGATTAACTTCAATAGGATTCCTTTTTGCCAATAGCTTGTTATTTTGCTGAACAAGTGATCGACGTTCTATGATCATTGTAATACCATAAATACCTTTTAACTAAGTTCCTTCTTTCTATTTTCAATGGCAAAGTATTTGTTTAGGAAAATCCTTAAAATATATGACAAGCCAGGAATGAAATATGTATTTACTTTCAGCGAAAAAATGTCATAGTTTGTTAAAATAAATTGCTGACGACATACAATAAATCCCTGAACGAGAAAACATTATACGCACCACGAAAATGATCCTTGCCTTAATATGATTGGTTGTGACATTATGTTACCAAAGCAGCGTCTAGAAAAGAAAGCAATATGTCAGTTTTCTTGGCTCATTTTTGTTTCTGAAATATTTCGATTCAATTTGTATAATCACAATGTGCTGAAACGTTCAATATATCATAAATTTTTCTTCGTTTTAGTGATTTCACTATCCAAACATAAAAAATGTGTTTTCGCATAGTTTATTTCCTCTAACACATTGGTGCCCAACCTACGGCCCTTGGGTCCCATCTGACCCGTGAAGCTGATCCGCGTGGCCCGTTGCTTTGTTTAGTGTTACAAAAGTACGAGAAGGGAGAAAGCAAAAATTTAAAACCAAATATTCAGAATTAGGTTTCTAAAAAGCATGCATTTAATAAAATAAGCACTGAGTAGCTAATAACAATAATAATTTATTTGTAATTTACTTTCCTGTTCTATATATTTCCTTGTCATTTAGAGAAGAATGAAACGTTTCGAAATCTTATATATTTTCAGGCCCACGAGAATAATTTTGATATGAGGTGTGTCCCTTGGGCAGAAACCGGTTAGGTACCACTTCTCTAAGAGATCATTTTGTAGATTAATTTCTTATCATATTTAAAAGAATAACTAACATATTCCTCATCTTGAAATTTTCTGATAAGTTTGATTTCGTTCATTAGGTGGCATGGATAAAACTGGATACTCAAACTTTGCTGAGTTATCAAACACACGTCATCAGTCGCGATAGGAGACTGAAAATTACAAATAGCAACAAAAGACAATGGTTTCTACATATCAAAGACGTAAACGTATTAGACAGAGGTTACTACATGTGTCAAATTAATACCGAGCCTATGATAAGCCAAGCTGGATATCTTGATGTTATGGGTAAGATTTGTTTTATAAGAATTGTTCGAACTGTATTACGTTAGTGGCTGTATTTAAAAAATATATATATATGAATTCAGAAATACTTTGTAGTAACACATAAAATCATTAAAGAGTTTTAAAATATTTTTAACTTTTAATGCCTTCGTAATGATCCTCATTTCAATTTCTTTAGAGGAACCATGTCTTAAAATTAACATTTATTTCCAATGATAATGATAGAATATATGAAGATTAAGTGTATTTAAGTAAATTATTGTTAACGAGCTTATTCTTTTGTATCTCAATTATAAATGTATGCTTTAATGAAAACTGTCTGACTGTAAATGGTTTTTATTTTTTACCTTTTTACTGAAGTAAAAGTGTTAAGCGTAAATTAATTTGGCTAATCTAAATGAGGCAAAAAATTACACATAGCTTTTCTACTCCCATTTTTATTACCAATGAAACAATAACTTTGAAATTACTGTAGTTTAGGGACACACTGACACCTTAACAAGAAACAAAGTATAACAATTTAATATTTCTGGATTTAAGTAGTGTAGACCGGGCCGCAAGTTTACGTGGATTTTTTTCTATGAATTTTCTAAATTGTATGTTTTTACTTAGGAAATTTTAGACATTGCGGTTTTATGAAGCAGTTAATGGAATGAAAATTGGTATATTCGGTTGTTGCTCAGTAGTCCGGTCAATTTAGACAATGGAAATAACAAAAATTCCGGGAAAGCTAAATTTTTGTAGAGACCTTGGGTTTAGCATTACAAATAAAGTGCCAAAAGTCCCCATCGATCCCATGTGCGCTAAAAAAGTTATTCGGGGTCAAAGATCAAAATTTTAGGTTTTATCGATTTTTCTCAAAAACAGTAAGTTTTATCGAAAAGTACCTCTGACCAAAATTGTAGATCTCAAAATTCTCTATAAAAATGGTTCTTATGATTTTTTTCTCCAAGACCAAACCTTCCTAGGTATTGCGTACTCTCAAAAGACGGCCAGTCATTTACAGAATCCCCTCTACTCGCATGGCCTTGAATAACATCTGACTATTCTAGTCCGTGTGGCATCGTTCACGTACCCAGAGGTGCCCAACCCACTAAAACCACTAAGAGCAAAGACGCACCCCCCCCCCCCTTATTTTCGTGGAAATCGCCCTCAAAAACATGCCTCCCCCCCAAATAAAAAATACCCCTCAAAACAATCCCCCTAAAAATTTCGATGGCGCAGTCTGGGCCATGACCCCTCCTGGGGGGGAGGGCACCCCTGACGGGGGGTACCTGCTTCTTTTAGAGTTAAACGTGCAGTTCGAGTGAATAAACGTATTTATCACAATCGTCTACTGTTGTTTGTGCTGATTAATATTCAAGAAAAATGTCACAATTTCGCTTTATTTGCAATAAACTTTTGACTGAAGGTGAAACTGTTGTGCTGGGCAGTTATGGAATGCCAACTTTAATCGATGCAAGTCTCGGGAGAAATGATAAGAATGCTGATTATTTAAGAAGTCAAAAGTTCGTTACAATTCGCGTGGATTGCAGAAAATCATACACTCGGAAAAATTCAATCTCTGCAGCAAAGTGAGGATAAAGAGGCTAGCACTTCAAAAGTAAGTCCTCCTCGTACTGTAGCGCGATTAAGCGAATTTGAATCCAGCTTTTGTTTTTAAAAACACTGCTTATTTTGTGGCTGTGAAGTGGATGAGGAGGCTGAGAAGAAGAAAGCGCAGAATTATCGCAGAAAAATTCATAAAGCATTGACTAAATCATACTCAAAATCAAAACGTGCAAGGGTAGCTTTTGACACACCTCAGAACGATCTTTAGCTAATTGTAAAAGGGATTCTTTGAATGCAAGTGTAGAAAATTTATGAATTTTTCTGCGATAATTCTGCGTTTTGTTCTTCTCAGCCTCTACATCCGCTTTCTCGCCACAAAATAAGCAGTTTTTTTTTTTTACAACGAAAGCTAGATTCAGATTCACTTAATCCCGCTCTAGTACAAGGTGGACTTACTTTTGAAGTACTTGCCATGTTCATTAGGGTGGATTGAAGAAAATCAAAATCTGATAAACGCTAAGCAATAACCCGGAAACGTTGCCTTTTGTAGAGATATTTGGTTATGCAAAAGGATTTTGACCGCAAAAATATCTTGAGGTGTCGCTCGCGCCTTGAAGTTGACCAAAATACTTAAAAACTGGAAAAAGTTACAATAATTTCATCAAATATCAAAATTTGAGAAATTTGATGTTATCGCTCTTAAGAGCAGGCCTTTTGTGTAGATTACACATTGCATAAGATCATTTTAATAATAAACTGTATTTTAAAGTTCCACACATGCGTTGAGTCTTGAATTTGACCAATATAGTCAGAATTGAATAACATCGTGTTGCTCCGTACTTAGAGGAAAAAAAAAAATTAGAAGTTATGATTTGTAAAAGTTTGCTTTCATATTAATTAATTCTTACATAGATATGAAAAAAAAGTAATAAAAGCATTTCTTATCTAGTAAAAAAAATGGCTAATTCTCCACTTAGCAGATAACTTTGGCTCAAAATGTCAAATTTACCTATGATAGAGAACAAAGGTTAAGTATAAAAATTTTAAAATAATGTGGCTTGCAACAGCCCACATCAGTCACCCTTTGAAACAAAATACGTTGCTAAAGAAATTTTAATGGGTTTCGAGCCCTCAAACTGAAACCACATTGATTACAATAAAACATAAGTTTGGCATGCGAGTTGAGCTATTTTACTTCTCATAATTTTCAGTCTTGGTTGAAATTGTGGCTTGATGGTATTGTGGCTTAATATTTCTAGATTCTAATCTAACTCGAATAAATCCATCCCTTTTGGTTAGGCAGTAAACTGTACTTGATATTTATTTTTCTTATTTTACCTATCGTCTCGCTGCTTTAGTATGACGTGAAGTTTTGAAAACCATACTACTAAGTAGGTACGCCACCAAGCAATTTCTTTCGAAGTTTTATCGGAAGTCCCTTTTTTGAAAGAGGGAGCTGCCTAGTTTTACCAGTTCTGCTTATCGATGAGCTCATAGCAGTCTCTCTGCTTCAAAATTGAAATCTGGAATTATACATGTTCATTGTCCATCTTCGAACTGATCATCGTAATCCGTCTTGAAACAAGTTCTCTGATGATGGTCATCCGCAGTGCCTAGTGTTATATTTTTTAGATTCTCAAAGTAACTAGTTTGCAGAACAAGAGCTGATGATCCAAACTTAGTACGATAACAAGTTTAAAAAATTCGATTGTATAGCGAAAATTTACAATTTCAGACTTCAACTTGAGTTTTTTGATAAGCAGAAGTGGGAAAACTCGGATCATCTTCTTAAAAAAAGGAATATCAGATAAAACTTCAAAAGAAATGGTGCTTGAGGGCGTAACTACTGAATTATATGATTTCCAATACCTTACGTTATACTAAAGCAATGAGACGATGCGTAAAATTAGACAAAGAAGCGTCAAACACAGTTTGTTGTCTAACCAAGAGAGATGGATTTCTTAGAGTCAGATTAGAATCCAGAAATCTTACAATGTATCACTAAGGCCAAACATTGTCAGAAGTCAAGATAATGATGTGAATCGCCAGCCAAACTATGTTTTATTGTATGAAATGTGGTTACAGTTTGAGAGCTCAAAAAACATTTAAAAGGGGGTTGTTTTGAGGGGTATTTTTCCCAGTTTTTGGAGGGGGACTCTTGCTTCTTAGGAGGGGGGGAGATATAGAGGGGTGCGCCCATGCCCTTAGTAGGTTCGACACCTTTGGGTACGTGAACGATGCCACACGGACTAGAATAGCCAGTTGTTATTCAAGGCCATGCAAGTAGAGGGGATTCTGTAAACGACTGGCTGTCTTTTGAGAGTACGCAATATCTAGGAACGTTTGGTCTTGGAGAAAAAAATCATAAGGACCATTTTTATAGAGAATTTTGAGATCTATAACTTTAGCCTGCGGTACTTTTCGATAAAACTTACCGTTTTTGAGAAAAATCCAAAAAACCTAAAATTTTGACCTTTGATCCCGAATAACTTTTTTAGCGCACATGGGATCGATGGGGACTTTTGGCACCTTATTTGTAATAGTAAGCCCAAGGTCCCTACAAAATTTTAGCTTTCCCGGAATTTTTGTCATTTGATCACTATTTTTATGTCTAAATTGACCGGGCTACAGCCTGTGTTCTTAATCGTTAAGAGAATCATTTTTGAGTCTATGTCGGTTGCGTTAACGTACCTCAGGCACGGGGCGCGTTTACGCAAATTTATTTTGACACTTTACGTGGTTCTGTCAGTGTTTTGAACATAAGGTCTTACCGTCGTTAAAATAAAGCAAATTTATTACATACTGAATAGTGTTTAAAATAAAAACTAAACGGGCATGAAGATAGCACTACATGACTGTAAGCTATAAGATACGAATTTGTAACTCAATTAAAAATCAAATGGGGATTTTCAAAACTAAATAGCCTGAAAACACTAAAAGGTTTTGAGACAGTTCGAAGCGAAAAATGCGTCAGTGTTAGAAGTAAGACACAGTAAGAATGTGCGTATAAAGGTGCTCAGACGTCAACGCGTAAAATTGTCCCATTTCAAAGTTTGGATTTATTGTTAACGTGTGAAAATATTTAATAACATTTCAGTTCATACAAATGCATTTCTTAAAAAAGGATAAAATTCTGCTAATTTTTACATATGTGTTCTTTCTTAAGTAATTATTATTTGTTCACGATAAGCTTCAGAACGTCCAACTCAAAATTTACTCGACTTGGTTGAAAACAGATTATTCTTTCTGCATGCCACACCGAAGCTCGACTGAAGCTCAAAAACTTGTGAGGATATTTGCTAGGGAGCAGCATCAATTTGTTATGACTGTTATCCCTCAAGTTGTAATTCGTTTTGAAAAAAAAGGGCAATGCGTAAACGTGCACCGGTCTACCCTATTTAATTTTCCGGAAAATATTTCATGATACATTTAGTATTTTGAGACCAAAATTTTGTTTTCCCTACTCATTTCTCACATAACTGCGAGGAGCTTCAATTTTTATTTTATGTTTTACTTTATTATATTTTAAACCAATGATATCTTCGTACCTGCCAATTCTAGCTTAACCGGTGAATGGCACCATGGTGGTTGAGGGGGAGGGAAAGAAACTGAAGGGAAAACTCTCTTGAAATACATATACATATCGTACATACGCACATACCTATGTATACACACACATATACACATACATATATATATGTATATATATATATATATATATATATATATATATATATATATATATATATATATATATATATATATATATATATATATACAGTCTGAGTAAAAACTTTAAGGCCAGTAAGCTTTTTTACGAAATTGGACACATCTTAAACTTAGGATCAAAAAATCATTTGAGTGACAATTATTGACCTTAAATACATGAAAAAAAGTCAAAAATATTTGTTTGTAAGTATTATTTTATCATAAAATATTACCGATCAATATTTGAGCCTGAGTAAAATCTTTAAGGCCAACAAAGAGAAAAGCATATGAAGACGAAAATAAAAACATTTATGAGCTTTTTTAGAAGGCATTTCTTCAAATTGCTTTAAATATTTTTGTTTTCATGGATAAAATTATTTTTGATAACGTTCGGGGTCTATTTTATGCCATTCATCTTCTACAGTAAATTTCAGCTCTGTTTGATGAAGTAAAATGTCTCCCATTTGCATAAAATGATCTTGCTAAGCCACCCCATACGATCTCTATTGGGCTAAGATCTGGAGACTTAGTTGGTCATTTCAAAGTTTTAAAATTGTTGACTTGGAACCAATTTTTTGCACTGTTACTTTAATGGATGGGTGCTTTGTTTTCCTGATATTTCAAATTTTCTCCAGCAATAAATTCAGAATTTGGTGAAAGATGACTTGTGAGGACATCTTGATATGCTTGTGAATTCTTTTTACCTGAAACAAACATAACTGAGCTCACACCCTCATAATCAAAGCCATCTTAAGTCATGCTAGAGCATCCATCTAGTTGGCGCTAAGAGAATATTTCCTTTTCTTTTCGTAAATCATGCCAATAGTGCTTCCATCTGTTTCGTCCATCCAAATTCCACTTCTTTTCGTCAAAAAAATTATTTTTAGCCATTGGTTACCTGAGGTCATGATTTCCTGACTCAAGTTTAAATGCACTATGTTTTGTGCCTGATTAGCAACTGAGGCTTAGGCAATTCTGCTGCATAAATAAAACCTCCACACCTTCTAATAGCGTTATGCATCGTTTTTGACAAACATTTAAACATAATTTATGAATAAGTTTCCTGATCGAGTACTTTTCAGATGAGGAAAGTTAGCAAACTCTTCCTCCATCACGCGAAGACAAAGCTTTAGGTCTTTTCCCGGTGTCCTTTTTACCATAACTGTGTTTCAAATAAAACAAGTTTTTGACTTCAATCTTAAATTTTCCATTTTTTTCGCAATAGTCCGCCCAATCATCCCCGCTTTAGAAAATACTTCAATCTTCTCTCTTGCATGAACAGTTAACTTCTTACCTTTCGATATCTTCACAAAGGAAACCAAAACTTTGAAGAAATTAATTACAAAACTTCAAGTTGAAGGGTTTCCACAATCTTGTTAACTGCGGTGATATTTATTCCAGTATATAAACCTGTAGTTCAAAAAAAAAAAAAAAAAACAAGTGTCCTTATAGTTTTTACTCAAGCTAAAATACTAACTATAAATATACTACTGTTTTTCTGGTAACTGCATACTTTACAAATCCTGTCTGCTGTGTTATTTCTTACAGATGAACATTAATAATTAATAATACAATAGTATTAAAATCAATTTAGTTTTATTTTCTAGGTTTTCACAAACAAATTTACTGGCCTTAAAGTTTTTACTCAGGCTGTATTGATATAGATGTAGATATACATATATATATACATAGATAAAAATACATATATATATAAGGGGGAAAAGTCTTGGAAAAGTTAGTAGGCTCGAAGTGCTATAATGGGGCCGAGTTACTAGGAATTAATGAGAGAGAATGCTGTTACATATATATCCTCGTTTAAAATAAAAATATTAACATAAAAGTAAATATACAAAAATACTTATAGTGAAAAGTCTCTTTGATAAAAGGTTGTATACATCCAAGTTGAAATACCTGGTAACGACCCACTGTAAACATCCCCAATAACAACAATTTTCAAAAAAGAAGAAGAAACGGCTTAGTGAATCCTAATACGCGTATCTGTTTCTTGAGGAGCTTCAATTACAGGAATAATTCAAATTAATGCATTATTGAACTAGGATAAACCCAAGATTAACTCACGCAACTAACAGTTACAAAACAGTACTGCCGCGGATAGGTAAACGGCAGTATCTTTAGAAATGAGTTTTCGAGATATTTGAAGAAATGTGTGCTAACAAAAGGGAATTGCTGGAATTAGACGGGTTTTTTCGCGCCTTTTTTTCAGCGGAAGCCAAACAAGCAAGCTTGTAAAGTAAAGCTAACGCATAACAGATTTAAAAAAATGGAAAACAAAAAGCAGGAAAAAAAGGAAAATATGCAGTTACTGCTCTTTACCTGCCCACGGCAGAACAATGCTCCACCATTCCTATTTGAAGGACGTTTTAGAGAAATGCATATATTACTTTGAAACTGACCTATGCAACGTTTCATCTTCCAAAACACAAATCATGAGTCTCTAGGATACCTTAAAAAGAGAAAAAAAAAACGTATACTTCAAAATGGCTCCCATTATGGGAACCGCGCCTAGAATGACAATTTGTTTCACAAAACTGATCCGCCATTTGTGAGCCCTCTTTTTTCGATCCTAGATCCTCAGGATTTAGGTCTTGGAAGCTAAAATTTTGTATGTCATTTTCAAAGGTATGTTTGCACCTACCTGTGTAAAATTTTGTTCTAATCGGAGATAGTCGGGTGCAGACGACGAGGTCCTTTGACATGGAATGACTCAGTTTTTGACGCAACTTTTGCTATGTTTCCTGCCAAAGCAAGCGCGACTCAGGTTAAACAATAGCGAACCTTTCTTTTCTGCTGTGATTTGCTTATGCAGAAAAAAGTTGGACCTTTATATGACGTAAGTCTGGCGCTCATGAGCTCTTACTTTAAATGTTAATAAAAGCAGTAAAACAGATACGTTCAATAGTTTGTTCAAACGAAAGTAAAATATACAAATAAGGGATAGCTTAACATTTCGAGGTCTCCAAATCACCTACTGATGATTTTTTCCCAAATTAAACGCTTCTATAAATGATGGCTGTACTTTCCGCTAACTGACTATGAAAAATTTTATGCGCATTCATACTGCAAATATCATATTAATACCTAACTTGAGGACCTTTGAAATTTATTTACTTGCTGAATCTCTGAATGTTTAGGAGCTTCGTTTGACAACGATGCAAAATTATACTCTTAGGTCACTCCAGCACACCTGCTTCCATATGTGATACTAGAGTCCAAACCTTCTTTTCTAAGGTTTTTTTTTTAAAGATTTCAAGATATCCCAGGTGCCGAGATGCTCCTAAATTCCAAACTATGAGCTGGAAGCTATTACATGTAAAAATAATCGAAAATTGAAGTTATGCTATCAATAGCTGTTTTTCAAAGGAAGTGTTAGTTCATTTTGATGCATGTGGATTTCGTATCTTTAACTCTTCTGGTACCATTTTTTTTGTAATATTAAACAATCGTGTAGCTAAATAAGACTCCATTGTTACTCCCACGCAATAGTTAATACTATGTTTTCTTCTAGTATCAATTATAGTTAAGATTTTCCACCCAAGTCGATATTATTTTCTCACTAAATTAGAAATACTACTTCCAATCGTCATAACAGCAAAACGTAGAAACACAGAAATCCACAAAGATTCCCATTCCTACATGAAATTCCCAAATAGGATTACAACAGATTTAGTCGATTGTTCCCACTAAATTCCAATCCAATTGCAAAGCTTGGCATTAACATACAAATAGGTGAAAATAAGTGTCGCGTCTCCGGTTGTACGGACTCCATTCCGATTCTGGTTTATTAAGCGTGATAAAATTAGAGTCTTCGCAATCATTTGAATATGAAAGCTTAATAGTTGTAATTACGAGTGGGATTCTGCTAAATTTAACTAGTAATCTGAGATTTGAATTGTGACTTGTCAAAGTCATATCTTTCTCAATTGGGCAAGCTGGCAATATGCATAGAAGCTGGGTCAACCGTCAATTGTTTGCAAAATCCAGTCAAAGGAATTCATAATTATATTACGGGTTATGAGAAATTAATATCTTATGCACAGAAGTCTTTTTTTTTAATGTTTTTTTTTTAATTTTCTCCTTTATGAGGTTATAATAAAAGTATATAATATAGGAATAAAACTGGGTTCGCTTTCTTCATACGTTCTTTGCAGTTCATCTTTGAAAAAAAAAGAAGAAAAACTCTCTTTTTTGAATACAAAGTTACAACAAAGATTCCTTTTTGATTCATTCCCCCCCCCCTTTTTGGTATATATTGTACAGAAGATTGAAAAATAATTCCTACTTTAGTGTTTTAACTGATCGATGTTCCGTTGTGATTTAAAACATTATTTTTACTGTCCATCTACTTCCTTTGTGAAATCAATTCTTTCGTCAAGATTTAAAATCAACGTCGCAATAGTAAATCAAGTTTATGAAGGCTATTATAAGCAATTAAAAATAAAGACGTTTTAAATGATGTCGAAACATATAATTTTACATAATAGTTTCTAACAATTTCTCTTTCCCATCTTGATCCTTAAGATTTTAATATAAACGGGAGAAACTAAGCAATATAAGCTTTCATTGTACAGAAACATGCATGGTGCTTTATGAACGTAATGGACTTAAGACAACGGCATGAACAGTTACAGAATATGAAGAGTTTTAAATCAAAACCTTAAGTTTAAAATCATTTAAAACCATTATCGTATGAACAAACTTGATCAACTAAAAGCAAGTTTAAAAATAACAATCTTTACATAATTCGATATACTTTACATAATTAACAATCCAGTGATCAGAACATGCTAAAGAACTTTAAATTTAAAAATGATAAATTTCAGAAAAAAGGGAAAAAAACAAGTAATTTTTATTGACACTGTACATACAATTATATCACATTCTTGTATAATTTAAACTGAGTCTTTCTAAGTTACAACTCTCAAACTTAATTGATAATGTGTACGTTTATAATCCGTATTAAAAAGTTATTCTTTGAAATATCGTAATTTCTTTTTTTTTTTTTTTTCAGGCCTTAGTTTTAGAACTCATGTGCACAGTAAAAGACTACTATATAAAAATTAAAAAAAATACATTAAAAAATGCTTTTTTGGTTTAAATCTCAATAAATTTCAAGACACACACACATACACACAAATGAAACTTCTTTTTCTCGAATAAATTGTGAAGATTTTTTTTTTGAAAAAACAAAAAAGAAAAAAAAAAGAAAAAAAAAACGCTTGCATGTGCTCTCCATCACCCTACTTCTCAAAGCCAATAAAATGCATACTTGCAAACTGATCTATACCAAGCGTTTCATCAATTCCCAGGACCTAGGAATATTTAACCACGTAGAGTGTTTTTATGCTGCTAGTCATTCGTTTTCTTCGCCATCTATCTCATTATTTTTTTATCTTAAGTCTACGAAACCCGCTCAGGAATAAAAACCACTGAATATTCTATCAGATGACTATTATTTATTAAGCAATCTTCTCTCTATTTTTTCCAGCAGATCAAAACACGAAACCAGACTCTTTGAAAAATAAAATTGCACACATCTATATCTGTGGATCAATGGACAACAAGTAGGAATTTGATCCAACTATCTAACTGCTGTTATGCAAAGAAACAATTTAGCTCTATCTCTATCTAATATTAATATATATATATATATATATATTCATAGTAAATTCCGGAACTACTGAACCGATTCTATCGGAATTTCTCAACTATATGCAATTTGGACCAACTTAAAAGATAGGATACTTTTTATCATTTGTTAGCTCAATTTAAATGTTAATTATGCAATAACAGTGCGTATTAATGGTTTAGTTCTATGAACTCCTAATAGATGGCGGTAGAAGTTAATCCCTACACTCTAACATATTTTGTTATCTACACTGTAAAAAAAAATCCAAATCGTTACTCATTATTAACGTAGAACGTTTTAGAATTTCACAGGTTTTTATCCACTTACTGAGAATCCACTACCAAAATCAAGTTGTCAAAAAGTTTCCTCAAGACTTCTCACTGTTGTGAAAAATATTTTTGCCTCCAGTATAAAGATGAACTGAGCGTATTTTTTAAGTGTATCGACTTCATCGCGATTATGGCCCATCCAGATCGACTGAGCTCTCAATGAGAGCAAATTAATTTGTGGGGCACATAGCTCTGAAAGAATTGCGGGCGAGTTAGATACATGGTACTTGCTTGCAATTCTGTCTTATTTTATGCCATTAATGCTCTTCAAGCTTTAGAGGCAAAACAGGAAGATGTCAAGCTTTTTTATAAAACTACTTAAGTTATATCTGTAGGTTCCAAAAAATGAGTGGCTTTAATCGGGAAGATCACTGAATTCATTAAAAAGATTTAATGCCGATGTCTGGAAGGTTACTGAATTTTAGCGGGAATTTTTTTCTGTTTTTTGCAAGAGCTTTTTAACATTATTATTTCTTGAAAAGATACGGTCGTAAACAGAAAAATGCATAGGTTATTGTCGTCAAGGTGCATCGTCAGGCATTGCTACCACTTTGTAAGATGGTGGGCGAACAGAGCATTCAGCTTTGAAGTTGCCATTAGACATTCAAAAAAAAAGCAAACGTGATGTGTAACATTAAAAAAACATCACGAAATGACAGCAAAATGTTGCAAAAGAGTGCACTCATTTTTTGGGATGAGTGTACTATGACCCAAAAGCATTACTCGAAGCAAATCACAGGAGTATTCAAGATTTGAAAGTCAACAATAAAGTTTTCGGTGGTTCTCTCTTACTGGGGGAAGTCTGGGGACTTTCAGCAGACATTGCCAGTTTTTCCTGTCTCTAATTTTGCCGATAAAATCAAAGCATGTTTAAAACAATCGTTGTTATGGCGAAATGTCGAGATACTGCGATTGACCTACAACACCCGAGAACGTGTGCAAAATGATCCATCCGCACAAGTATATTGGACATTGAAGAAGAGGTTAAATTGTACTTTATCAAAATACACAATACATCAAATTTCCAGATACATTCTGCACTGCCGTTTAGATGAAAATTAAATTAATTGAGTTTTTATCTGGATACATTAAATAATGTTAGCAGTTCCGTGCAGCTTCAAACTTTCTTAAAATGACGAAACAGTTCTTGAGTAAACACAGGAGATTTATTTACAACTATGTACAAGAAATATCGTTAACAACTGCTAAATTAACCGTAGCAATTAGGCAAATATCGATTAACACCGTATACTCAACGATCAATCACGTATTTACATCCAAATACGCAAAAATGCAGCTCAAAGGCTTCACAAAACAGAGCTAATACATGCTCTCTAGCGCACCGCTGACACGATTCACAAGCAAAAACTTACTCGAGATTGATTACCTCGTCGGCCGTAGCTATTTATAAATTTCGAAAGAAGTTTCCACAAAATTCGAAGTGCGCGTCTCATATTTTCTTTTTATTCATTCACGAATCCTATCAATGAAACATAGGGGGAGCGTATACTTCAGTCGAATGTCAGTGCTTGTATGTACATTACAAGGAACTATTTACAGGTTACGTGACTAAGATAATTTTTGATGAAAAATAATGGAATAAACGCCAAATTTAGCTAGATTACAACAAATTAATTATAAAAATAATTACTGTTTATAGAATTTGTAACAATAATTTTTTAGATCATAATTGACTCTCTAATCGTGTTATTTTGGCAACAAGAAACGTTGATGTAGACGAAATTAACTTTTAGATACAACAGATATTTCCGTGGAACGTTTCGGGACTTCACTGATTTTTTTCCTATTTCTCAGAAAATTATCTTTTTCAAAACGTTTCTTGAATTACTTTAAGTTGAACGAATGCAGACTTCTCATTGTTATGAAAATATTTTTTAGCTGAAAGTATGAAGATTCTCTAAGCGTATTAAATAAGTATCGGCTCCAGCTCGATTTTGACCTGTCCAGATTGACTAAGCTCCCAATAAAAGCGAATAAGCCTCTGGAATAAGAAGCGTTACATGAATTACAGGCGAGTTAGATTCGTGGAGCTTGCTTACAACTCTTAGCAGTCACCCTAATTGCAATAATACTTTTGAACATACTTGGCAAAGCAGAAAGGTGACATGCGATGAAAAAAAAAAAATCTGTGAAGGTTCTAGAGATACGACTGGTTTAAACTGGATATGTTACTTGCAGAAACTGGGCACATCAGCTGCCCATTAGTTTTCAGTTTTGTGTTCTGGAACGTTTCTGAGTTGTTTTTTTGTGTTGCTGCCTGGTGAATTGAAGTCTTTAAATTAATTGATAGTTGCTGATGATAACGGATCAGTAAACTTTCCAGCTGAATTTTTAATTCTCTGGATATACCAGGAATTCCACCATACTATCTCTGGTTGAAAATTGCTTCACAAATAATTATTTTCCGTAAATTTAAACCCACCTAGCTTATGCAAAAGTACACGGATAGGTAACAAAGGGATCACCAGAAATGTTTTCGAAGCAATAATTTTGACGGTGATGTATTTAATGAATTAAGTGTATCGTTCTGAAACTGCATATATGTATCCCTTGTTTCCGTGTATTTATGAACTAAATACTTCAACAGGAAAGAAATACAAAGTTTCATAACGATACATTCAATTTAAATAGCTTTCATAATTTCTTTTCTTGCTTTGTGATGAATATAGTCAATATCAAGATAATAATTATGTTCAATCACCGTTTTGTAGGATATAAACTAATTTGACGTGCCGTCATTAATACATTGCTTTATTCTACTGATGAAGTTCACTTCATTAATAATATTTTTTGCTTTGCAGCTAAGAAAATACACAAAGATGTTTAAAACCTTGAAAAAAGAACGAAAAAAGAACTATAATTGATGAGTTTTAAACGAGATATTAATCACTGAGCAGAAAGTAAACACGTGCCAAAAATTAGTCATTAAGAATGAAGTAAAAAAATCTTTTCTTACTTTAACTTTCTTAGTTGTCACACTTATGTTGGATTTTCTTTTAAATTCCTTCAGTCTATAAAAAAACGGTTTACGGACTACTTAGACTTTTAGATGCATACAATTAAACAATCAGGTGAGAAAAATTGAAATAACTCTTTTAAAGGTAATCAAACAAGTGAAAAGTTAATTGCTTGCTGTAAAAAAAATGGCACGTTAAAGTTGACTGGAAAATCAATAATTTTAATGAAGATTTACTGATCATAGAATATATCTACACACACACACATACACGACGCACCACACACACAAACACACATCTTTTTCTTTAACAGTTGAATTTCATTTTAAAAATAGACTGTCGGCATAATCTTGGATGCCAAATTTTGGGTATTCGCCCAAAATTTTAGGCTTTCCATAGAAATGCGTCTTTCGGTTATGCTCATGATATAACTCTAGAAAAATATTTCGTTGAGAAGAAATTTTTATTTTATCTGCCTCAAAAGTAATTCTTATCTTTATGCCGTAAATCTCTCTTTCCTCTCTGCCTTGTATTCCCATTTTAAAATCCCTTAAAGTTTTTGGTTTTCCACATAAAACATTTGGCTTTTAATTCTGGTTTTGTTTGAAATTTTATGTTTTTGAGCTTTGTTGGTGTAAAAGATAGTAATTTTATGTTCTTGAGATAAAATATAGCGTTTTAATGAAACATTTTTTGGCAAAGCAATCTGGAATACAAATTTCTTTCATGTTTATGGTATGACTCCAGAAAAAGATTTCGCTTCGAAGAAATGAAAAAAAAAAAAAAAAAAAATCTGCCCCGAAATGTAATTTTTCTTTTTGTGTCTTAAATTTCTCTTTTCTATCTGCCTTGTATTAATAATCATAATTGCTAATCTAATCATTTTTGAAACCATTTTTTCTTTTACAACAGAACATTTTAAAAGTATTTTAATCACATTTTTTTCGAAAGTGAGACATCAGTTTCAGCATTTATCTTTTTTTTTTTGTTAATGCATTTTTTGAAATTAATTAATCGAATCACATCATAATTAGCAATTGCAAAAAAAAAAAATATATTATTAAAATTTAGACTTTCAAGCTGAATTATCTTGCGTTTTCTTGCTTAGATCATAGAAATTTTACTAGCGCCGTTCTAAGTTTGGCGTAGAATCGCATGAGCCCTTATTTAATCCATAAAAAATAGCGCATTGTTTTAAAAAAGGATACAAACATGCGACAGATAAGTATATGTACTGATGATTTTTTTCCCCTCTCATTGAAAAAATACCCAACCCTCCCCTACCATTTTCTGCTTTTTCTCATCAAAAAGGGAAAAAATAGGGGAGAAGAAAACAAGAAGGGGAAAGAAGGTTAACAGCAGATAAAGTTATATTGCAAGACATGTTCAAAATATATTCATGCTAGTTGTGTGCTTGTTGACCCTCATCATAATCATTTGAGCGACTTATTTAACTAACAGACGTTGGTTTTCTTCTTTCAAGAAGATTGAAATTAACACTTTGTTAAAAATTAAATTAAATGTAGTGAAATCATGTCACAACGATTACCATTACAACAAAATACTAATTTAAACGTAATAAGTGTACTTTTGGGGTTCCTTAAGATTCGTAGTTACAGGATTTCTCTATAACCAAATTGTCGCATTTTTTTTTGCAAATTTTTTTTAAGTATTCTCCTAGAAGCTTGGATTTTTCTTAAACAGTCACTTTCTTAAACTTTATTTTTATTTTAAAAAAATAATACTTTTTTTTCGTTTTGAACACTTTAATTTTTAAAAAAATGCGTCCAGTTGCCTGCATGTGCAACAAAATGTGCTCCCAATAAGCTCTCTTAAAATGAAAGTATACTCAAATGTACTCCAAATAGGTTCCAGTTGTGTCCAGCTCAGAATATTTGTAACATTTATGTTTGGGAACACATTTGATGACGTATTGGAGTTGGGAAAAGATTAGACACTCATTTGAGAATGGAGGGGGGGGGGGCATAATTGGGAACAGATTGGAGACACATTAGTGAACAGATTGAAAATTATTTTCTGCACCTTTATAAAATCATCGCTGTCTTTCTTTCCAACATAATTTTAACAGCTTTTTTTTAACTACCATTCGATAGAATTTGTCAATGTAAAACTAGTTGGTTTTGTACCACAATCGCCGTTGATCAGAGCTGCCATTATAAGGGACTGCCATTTATTTAGAAAACAGGGTAAAGCACTGTCCGGTCGGCTGACATCAGCTACGCGGGATTGGCGTAAAATGAACAGCACAAACTAGTGAAATATGTAACATATTAAAAAAAAAGATGATTAATCCTTAAATGTTATTACACATTTTCAAAATGAGTGTTTCAAAGAGTTCGGAAAAGTGGAAAAGTGTTAAAAGTGTGATGAATCATGTAAACGCTCTGAAGAATGTTCTCTTTTTTTTTTTTTTTTTTTTGAAAACTGATCCAAAATGGCTCTTTAAAGTTTTCTTAAATTGAGTACAAGTGTATGAGCTTAAAAGGTGTTTTAATAGTATTGGAATATTTTCAGTTTATATATGAACTCCATTTTTTACATTTTATCTATATCTGGAATGTTGCGTTTCTCTAAAGTTAAAAATGATCAATTTGCTATACGAGAAAAGTCAGATAGAAATCTATCGAAAGCTAATAGTGCCTTCTAAAAAACTTGTAAGGTCAGACGTGCCGATCAAAAAGAAAAATAATAAAGTGTAAAATAGTTCTTTTTTTCATAGAGAATCACTTAGTATTTCACTGATTCTTTTGTATATTTCAGTTCCACCGTCCATTGTAGAAGAAGATACTAGCACTGACACTGTTGTAGAAGAAAGAGCAAAAGTCAGCCTTCGATGTGGTGCTTCTGGTTATCCTTCGCCCCAAATTTCTTGGAGAAGAGAAAATCAGAAAGACATAAACTTGGGTCCCGTGGGAAATACAGAAAACATAGGTAAACTGCAAAGAAATACACTATGTTATATTCACGTAAATACTGCGTATGAAAGTAATTGTGGATCAAAAGCTATTTTTTAAATTTATTTTAAAGGATGGGATACTAGGAATGTCCAATCGAAAATTTTTAAAACATTAAATATGTTTTTGACATTAGCTGAATATTTTAGGTAGTAAATTGCTTTCAACGTAAAACTCGTTTAATACTCCTTTAGGAAAAATGAAGGAACTTTTTGGCTTAATAACTTTCCTTTTTTAAAAGATTTAGAAACATTAACATAGTAAACTCGGCGTTAACTGAGCAATATCTACATTCTTTATGTCTCTATTATAATTTTACTGGGAAATATTTTCTTGCTCGTGAAAAGTATTTTAATTATTATGCATCTTTATCTCTAAATAATCTTTTTTTTTTCTACTTAAGGATGAATGAAAGAATATGCAAATACTTTTTTCATAAAGTTAGTTTTAAATCAGAGGTTCTCAAGATAGACTATAAAATTTTGATTGGTCACTATACTATCACATTTTTAGTGCAAATGATATTTCTTAGTGTGTACCAAACACGTATTTTTTAGTATTAGATGTAATTATGAAATAGATTCATAAGAAAACAGGCTAGAACCCAGTGTTGTTCGAGTTGTTCTGCTTTTTGCCATTTCTTGCCATAGAGTAGACAGGTGCACGTTTGCGCAGATTTTTTTTCAATGAATTTTCTGAATTTTATGCTTTAACTTAGGAAATTTTTGACATTGCAGATGCATTGATGAAGCAGATAATGGAGTCAAAATTGGTATATTCAGTTGTTGCTCAGTTAGTGTTTTTAACTGTTAATTTTTTTTTCGAGTCGAAGTCGGTTGCGTAAACTAGCCAAGAACACGTGGCACGTTTCCGCATACTTATTTTGACTCCTTATGTGGTTCAGTTAGTGTTTTGAACATAGTCTTATCATTGTTAAAATGAAGCAAATTTATTACAGACTGAATAGTGTATAAAGTAAAAGCTAAACGGGGATGAAGACAGCGCATAAATGTTGTAAGCTATAAGGTACGAAGTTGAAACTCAATTAAAAATTAAATGGTGATTTTCAAATCTAAATCGCCTGAATAGCTTAAAAAGTTTTGAGACAGTTCGGAGCGAAGAATGCGTCAGGGCACGTTTAGAAGTAAGACACAGTAAGAACGTGCGTACAAAGGTGCTCAAACGTCAACAAGTAAACTTGTCCCGTCTCAAAGTTTGGATTTATTTTTAACGTGCGAAAATATTATTAACATTCAGCATCAATCCACGATTAGAAATAAGGCACAGTAAGAACGTGCACAAGGGTGCTCAGACGTCAAAGCGTAAACTTGCTCCTTCACCAAGTTTAAATTTATTTTTAGCGTTTTAAAAATTGTAATAAAATTTCAGTTCATACAAATACAATTCTCAAAAAAGGATAAAATTCTGCAATTTTTTATGTATTTATTCTTTCTTAACTAAGAATTATTTATTCACAATAAGCTTTAAAGTATTCAACTCAAAACTTACAGTAGAAAACAGATTATTTTTTCTGCATGTTAGACGAAGCTCGACTGATGCCCAAAAATTTCACAATATTTGCTAGTGAGCAGCATCAAAAGGACACTTCCCCGATCTACCCTACATATTTCGTGAAAACATTGAGATGCATAAACTGGATGATTCAGGTATCAATCTTTTTAAATACGGCAGATACGTATCCCAACTTCATCTTAAGAACGGCGAAAGTTTAATAAGTCATCCCCCTTCCCTTGAAACAGGTGCAAGGCCCCATACGGCTAAAAGCTGCTTTCTCTCGGCGTTACAACCGAAAGGGTTGAAACCATCAACATTGTTTGGGACTGACCAGGTTTTTAGGATGCCATTTTGACAGCCATTCTTATCAGCCTGCTCTGCATGCTTCGCTGAACATTGCTAATCCTTCGAAGAATGTCTTGAAACTTCCCCTCGCGAGCAACCTTTTGAAAGGGGGAAAGAACTACCTTGGTACAGCTGCTGTACCGAAGCCGTAGTGTGGTCCAAATTATTTTGCGGTACAAATGCTGTACCGCCGTATTTAAAAGGTTAGCTTTTTTTAAGGTATCCAAAGACGTTAAAATGACTATTTTAACGCAATTTTACAAACTCGTTTTATGAATTTATTGGTTTAAATGTCTCCTTAGCTTAAAAAAATTGGTCATTTTTTGCTTCTGCGTTCTTTAAAATCATATATATTGGTATGTGTATGTGCATAACCTATGGGAAAATCCTATTATATGATTTTTTTTTTCTGAAACTTGAAGATTTTAGCTCTTCTCTGTAAACTAGGGAATATGCCAAAATGTTAATCATAACGTGTTAATATGTTATTTCCTATTTTAAAAATATACACATAATAAATTTGCAAGAATCTTACAAAAACGGTTTTGGTTTGATCTAAAAATTTTTGTATTTCCACATCAACATTATTTTATATTACCTAGGTGAGAGTAAATAAATTAATTATGTCTGTACTTTTGTTCAAATAAGGTAAAAATGTATCGAAAAGCATTTTTTTAATTTTTCAAGCAATTCCTCAATATGCAACATATATTTAAAAATTGTGTTAAAAACTGGAAGAATATTTAAAAGTCCTAGTTAAACTTTTATTTCGGTTTCATCAAAAAAAAGTAATTAAAATGTCTTTAAACACCGATTTTTTTAAAACGCTCCTAACGTGTTCGAAGTAGCAGATCCAGCTGTAGCGGTACCCTAAAAACACCCTTCTCTCTTTTTTTCAGCAATCATCCCACGAGCAGCCACTTTCTTATTTCATGTACGATTTTGCCCATGATATTGGGCGTATTTTATACCATGGGTAGGATTATTTTATTTTTAATTTTCAAACATGACTTAATAACCAAACATCATTTCGAAGCGTTTAACATACATTTTGGAAAATATGATGACAGGTATAAATATTAACAGTGCGGGTTTTTTTTTTTTTAAATCAAATATCACATGCATTTAAATACCAGTGTAAAAGAAATTTTAATAAAACTCTGCTTCAAAAGTCTTTTGTCCTCCACGGTAAAACTATGCGTATAAGCACATCATCACTTCCGTGAAAAATTTGTATCACATTTATATTCAACAACATTCAGAAACACAATCATTCCATAATAAGTTAATTTGAAAAAATATATTTATTTGATGGTTAAATTTATTTCAATTAGTTTGATATCGTCAAAATTAAATTCAACTAAATGTGGTTGAGAGTCTAAAAGAAGAAAAAAAATAAATGTAAACAAAATATGTGATTTTGAGTTTTTGTAGCTCAAATGAATTATGAAGGAAATATTTTCATTTCCAAAATCAGGAAACATATATATTGGTAGTTTATTTTGCTGTAGCTTTCTTGGCATCTTTAACGAAAGAGGAATATGAAATCAGGTTTTTAAACACAACCTTAATTTTAGAGAAAATAACCTTTTTATGTATATTAGTGTTTTTATAGTTGAAATCGAAAGAGTTTTGTTTATTCACACAATTGTTATTCCTTTGTTATTCATAAATACAGTTTTATCACTATTTCATATTTTGATATTAAATATATCTAAAAGCTGCTTCATAAGAATTCAAAACAAGATATACACGCACCGTTTTGTTAGTATAAATACTTCATCCATATGAATGACGACCAAAAACGTCATTCAAAAAGCAAAGGAATATACGTTTTTTTTTTCTTTATCTTTTATGCAAAAAGCAATTGGACTTATGCTTACTGAAGTAGATACTTCTTTGATTTGCATATAACGCTAACGGGTTCGGAAAATGATTTCCAAGCGCTTTGCTGCAAAGTGTTGGAAAGTAAAGAACTCTTTTCTTTTCCAGTGCAGAGGGTTGAAGGCGAATTTCTCAACCTTACACAAGTCACACGGGAGGATATGGGGGCTTATCTCTGCATAGCATCCAATGGAGTTCCCCCGTCCGTAAGCAAGCGGATACTGCTTCAGGTGAATTGTAAGTTGAGATATTAAGGGTAGTTTCTGTGATGTATGGTTAATGTTATCCTTCCTATTTTCCCTTAATGGGCTATAAATTTTTTTACAAGCTTAAACAAAAATCGCATTTATGACGTTTACAAAATTATGTTTCTCTAGTTTTAGCTCTATTATATATTTGCTCAAAAGTGTTCCTTTGTTTATGATGCCATAGACTTTTTTTCTATATGAAAATGGTTT